>NC_061533.1:1960000-2022500 GCF_022379125.1 Scophthalmus maximus | reverse complement strand
GATATAGTGACGGTTCACGCCAGACGAGTGTCTGATCACTTCCTCTGATCATGAAAACAATAATCATCATGCCGTCGTGAAGTCAAAACCCGCACTGCAAAGCATCATGGTTCCTCCTGAGCGCGACATGTTGCCCGTGCTGCGTGATCCAACTCCTTCTGGCTTCTCGCTCGGCGCCTAAAGATACCAGCGGGATCTGGACCGTCACTGTGGACGTGTCCTCGCCGCCTGCACTCGCACAAACACACAGTGAGTCGGTCGGCATGTCAACGCTGATGGATTCAAAGAGAAACCCTTGGGCGATGGCAGCTACTGTACCTACTGAATCCTGTCCGTTAGAGGTCCATGTCGTTGTGTTTGGCACTTCACGGCCTCCGTGGTCTCTGGACGATGGCGGACGGATTGTTGCCCAACATCACTCACACCTGCACTAACCTGTAGACTGAAGCCCGTCACTGTACGCGTCACTGTACGCATCCTCTGCAGAATCATAAACAATGTGAAATCCGATCTAATCCAGACTTTCAGACGTAAGCATGAGAAATATGTATATTATTTTTTTTACCTGCCAACACGTTTCAAAAACATTTTATTCACAAAACTTTCATCTTGTGAATCGGTAAAACAAAGAAACATCTTTTTCTCATCGTATTCAACATTTCTGACCCAAAACAGAGGTTTTGTATTCTCGTTAACCTTCACGTGGCCTGTAAGATTTGACCTTTGACCCCTGATTGGATGTAAAAACCGAGCTCAAAACAAACGAAGCCAAAACTTCTTCTGAAGATTTAAAATCGTTTATAAATTAGTTTTTTTTGTCTCTGTGTAATATATATATATATATATATGCAATAATGTTTAATCTGGGATTATATTCCATCAACATACTGATAGTGTTTATACACGTTAGACAATTTGTAAAACGTATTTTCACCGTTAATATTTATAGATTATCATATATGACAAAGCTCACTAGTGTATTTACATTCAGAGGTATAATATTATAAATACGTTTACATATTCAAACATATTCACATGTTTATATATATATATATAGTGAAAACTCACAAACATCCATATATATATATATATATATATACTGTGTAGTAAATATAATATTTACATACAGTCGGACACGTTGTCGATGACCCGTTTGATTTCAGCAACTTGAGAGAAAAGTTCTTTGGAAAACGTTGAGCTTCCCGGAGGCAGAAGAAGAAATATTGCTTTGTGTTTTATTGATGTTGTCGAGTTGCAGCCTCGTCCGCGCGTTGCCCCTCAGGTGATCTCTCTCTCTCTGTCTCGCCTCCATATTGCTTTCAATATTGCTGATCCGTCCGGTGTGGAAGGAGAAACCCGCTGAGCGGCGCTGAGTTTAATGAGGGCGGGCGCTGGAGGCGGAGTCTGTTGCAGAGCGTGACCTCGGGTCAGAAGAGATCCTGGGGGCCCAGGTGGATGATTATGGGCGTGGCTAAGGTCTGCGGCTGGTAGTAGGAACTGTCGATGTACAGGCCTCCTGCAGACACACACACAGACAGGAAACAGGAAGCACAGGAGCAGGAAGTTCAGAAAGGAGAAACTGCAGCAGCTTCCTGGAGGTTAAAGGTGATTCAGTGAAACTCGTCACGTGCAATGATGCTATTGAGGAAAACGGTTGTACGGCCGAGTTCCTTCTTCTGTCTGCGGTCGTGGATAAGTCCACGATCACAAGAAGAGCCAGACTGCTTTATATATATAAAGGTATTTCTTAATACCTTGTGACAAAAAAATGTAATCTTACAGTTTGACCATAAACTTTATGATAAAATCTATGAAGAAAAAGAAAAACCCCAAAACAACCAAACATATAACATTTAAATATTATATAAAAATATGCATTTTTTGTTTTTACATAGACAAATGCACGTTTTCTACATTTATTCTGTACATTTAATAGTGTGTAATTTTTGTAATTTTCTGGCAGCATCTGGTGGTAAAGTTGCAAAACTGCAAACAACTGAGCGACCGACAGGGGAAACTTTATGGTGGCGCACCGCCGATTTCCACTTACGGTTTATGCGTATGAAAATTCAACGCGAATGCGACGCGTGTTCTGTGTGCAGCTTTACATTTGTCAATAGAAGATCTGACTTCACCAACGTGATTATTGAAATGTGGAGATATTCACTAAGAGCAGCTGACGTTTAAATGTTTAAATAAAACACTTTAATGGAATGTCAAAGTGAAAGTGATCACACCTCAGATGGTGTTGATAGAAAAAAGTCTCAATCAACTGTAAATAAAAAAAACATAAATCATGACGACGCAGCTGTTGACCAAAATATTCATTTATTTAAAAAGAATATTATCTACAAACAGGTGAAAAAAAAATCTCTCTCAACACAAACATTTCATATCTGAACAGAAAGAAAACGTCTGTTACTGTAAACATGACAGTTTAACACATCACAAGACAAAAATTAAGAAACATAACGATTCACATCCGTGGGATTGTTGCAGGATCAATCATCTCTCTGATCAATCACACGTCATCAGTTTATGATCCGTGGTACAGTAAGTTGTTTAGCTACATGTTGTTGTTGGATTGTTTCGTCAGAACTTATTACATATTTAGTTGTTGAGTTAACTCCTCACAGTTCTTCACTGGTTCTCTAAAGTTAATTTCTCGCATATTTATTCATCCAATTGTTCAGACAGAAGATGTTTGGTTCATATATTACATTTATAATAATTATATAATATTTATATATATATATTATAATTATTTAGTCTCCTTCATTGTATATTTATCAGTAGTTGTGTTTTTCCCTGGAGTCACTTTTACTGAGTCAGTTCCCTGACAGACAGACTATGTTTACTTCATCATTCATTTCTTATAGTGTGTTTTTAGTAGTCGACGTTTCTTGAGTTCATAATAAATAATAATAAAATGATGTAAAACATTAAGACAGTGAAGGATGTTCAAACAATAAGAGAAATAAGGTCAAAGCAAAGTTGAGATTATGCTGAAAGAAAGTTGAGGTCGTAACTAAATAAATAGGTTTTAATAAGTTCCCTACAGAGGACGTTTAGTTCTCTTGTGTGTATAATTTGATGGTTCATGATTTTTTTTTTTTTTTTTACAGTGAAGGTTTAGTTCCCTGTTGATGATTTTTTACAAGATGGTAACTTTTTACTAAGACTAGTTTCATATTCTAGTTTTTTTTGTTTCCTTCGGGACATATTTAGCCGTTACTCCTTATTTTAATCTCCACACTGTATTTTAGACAAATTAGTTTTCAGTTTCCTGCAGTGGATTTTTATTTAGTTCCCTGCAATTGATATTCAGCAGTTTGTGGTGGTATTTTTTTAATTTTCCTACGCATCATGTGAATGCTTGTGTTTTATTTTACAGATCATGTCTTTGTCTCTGTCTCTTCTCTAGAGTTCATCCAGAGACATTTTCACTTTTAACGATTCGATGATCAGAGAGAGTGTATATTTGTCAAAGCGCGACGTTCTGACGGCCAATCAGACGCAGCCGCCTGCTGCGGCGTGAACGTGCTGCTGATCAGAGAAACTGGCCAAAAGTTTGTGGATTCAAGTTTTGGAGTTTCTGCTGTGAAAAGAGGTGAGAGACGGGGAGCGACGAGGGGAATCGGATCACTGGGAAAACTACTGAGGGGAAACCTGAGGAAGAGCAAAGGAAAATAAAATAAAAATAATAATAATAACTGAAGGATTTTGATGAAGAGTTGATGGATTGGATTATTTAGTGACTGAGATCTCACCGTAGGGGGGGAGGGCGCCTGCAGGCCCGTAACCATACGGAGCAGCGAAACCTGGGAGGAGCAAAAACAAAGAACTTTATTCATCTACAAAAGTTATGGAATTAGAAAAACTTTTCCTTAATTCTACACGTCTCCCTCCACTCAGTCGTTCCCCGATGTGACGATTCTGCTCGTCCGGCGCTCACCTGGCGGGATGTATCCGTGTGTGGGCGGCGTGCTGATGTACGGCGCCCGGGGGAGGACGGGGACCCGCGGGGGTCTGGCGGCGAGGGCTGGGAGGGTCAGCACCGAGGTCACGGGTCGCTTAGGCTGCGACACAAAAACATGAACATATTTATCTGTCAACAGCGAGGAGGACGAGGATCAGTCGGTTCTGACCCGGCTCGTCGCTCACCGGAGGGTTGGGCCGCTTCTTCTTGACGGTCGTGGACTTGGCGCCGGAGAACAGGCTGGTGAGGGCGGAGAGGGCGGCGCTCGCTTTGGCCACTTTCTTATTGGGACCCGTTCCCCGGAAAACCTGCTTGTCCACCTCCACCTGTCACACACAGATGTGAGGGAAATAAAATGTTTACTGCGCAGTTTTGTGTAAAATCGTTTATTTAATGAAAACAAATCTTTTCTCAGCTCACGTTGTTGTCATGAAATTATTACGACAGAAAAATGCTGCGTTCGCGTGGGGTGTTAGGAACGGGAATCATTTGCTCTGGTTCACGTCAGTCGCCATGTTTCATACTTTTATGAGCATTTTTGAAGTATCACATTTGAAAAAGTTGATGGGAAAAAAGGCGGTTTTTAGAAATTTTGCGAAAAGAGTTAATGCACAAAATGTGAGAAGGAAACAACTTTGCCGAATAAGTTGTCACAGTCTTCCATGCAGTATGTTGCCATGGCAACTGTTGATTTGCTACTTCTTCTATTACAGCAGTTACGCGGCGTACGTAGCCGACAGCGCCACCTTCTGACGTGAACGGGTCTCGTTTGTTCGCTCCAAACCGGTTGATGGAAACTTCTTTTTCTTTCTCTGAGCCAAATGATTTTCAGGAAGAAAAAAGAGCTTTGTGTTGTTAATGAGAGAAATAATCCTCAAAGAGAAACGAGCAGCTTCGTTCATTAAACCACGACACGAAATTTAACTTGAAAAAAAACAAAAAAACAAGTAGAGAGAAACGTGATTCACGTTTCTCTCTACTTGAGATGTTTCGAGATGCAGGAAGCATCTCAACCTCAAACACACGTTGACATCATCAGCTTCTAATGAGAGGACGAGTGTGTGTGTGTGTGTGTGCGTCCGCACCTCTATGATGAAGCGCTTGTCGTAGCTGCTGCCGCTCTCTGAGATCAGCTCGTACTTGAGGCCGCGGCGTTTCTCGTTCAGCTCCATCACCGGGTTTTTCCCTCCGGCCGTCAGGATCGGACCTGGAGCTCTGGACTGCAGACGGACAGACAATCAGACTTATTAAAACAATATGTATAATATATATATATATAACTAATAATGTGCAGTTCAATATTGTGAAGAACCAGGAGTTTAGATGTGAGTCTGCAGGCGGACGTAGTTCAGGGTTCACAGCTTGATTTTAACAGTTTATTGTGTGTGTGCGTGTGTGTGTGTGTGTGTGTGTGTGTGTGTGTGTGTGTGTGTGTGTGTTCCCACCTCCTGTGTGTCCGTGGAGGATGTGATGGAGGCGGAGCTGGAGCTGCTCGACATCCTGTCGTTCTTGCCTTCGCCATCCGACTTCTCGTCGGCACTCAGCGAGTCTGCGTCCCCGTCGCCGCCGAGCACATATCCCAGCGCCTGCAGCGCCTGGCAACGGACACATCAACGACAAATCATGAACACGCACAATATTCACAACAGGTTTTTTTTTTGTTTTGGCTTCAGGCTGACGATGATCCAGTTAGGAAAACCAAAAAGGCTGCTCAACGTCTTGTGACAGAGTAAATCACACTGTCACACCCATCGTCTATGAGGTGTCCATGAGCAAGGCAGTCAACCCCCTGAATGCAAAGTGAAACAGAGCAACAACAACAACAACAACAACAACACAGAGACACTGTTGTTGAGGACGTGTGACTGTGGAACTGAATGAATAAATGTGTGTGAGAAAGAAAGAAAAGATGAGCAGTCGAACTGAACAAGTCCAACATCGTGTTTCTGTCTCAGTTAACGTAGAGATTCACTGACAATCTGCTGCTGCAGAGTTTTTAACTGTGGTTTCATTAGTTTTATTTATTGGTTTTATGAAATTACTTCAAATATTTCAAAATTCAGTTTCCTAGAGTTTAAAAAAATATAGTTTAGTAAAACAAAATGAAAACTACAATAAGTCATGAACATGTCAGTGTCGTTAGTAGTAGTAAATGTTAAACTATAATAAAGAATAAACATTAATAAACTATACTCAGTCGAGTAACACATAAATGTAACAATATAATAAGTCATAAACATGTACGACTAAAATAATGCACACAACTGTTATTGCATTATAAGTAATTAAAAAATACCACGTTGTCATAAAACGTCTCACTGTGGTGAGTCGTAAAAACGATGACGATAAGGAAACAACAACACGTGTCTCTGGGAACCTTGAGGGCCACTTGGAGCTTGGCCGTCCTCTTGGAGTTGCCCGACGCCCGGTAGCCGGTTCCCTGGATCTCCACCGACATGGTGAAGACAGGAGCGTGGACCGGGCCGGACTGGGACAGCAGGCGGTACTGGAGCCCCGGGTGGATCTGGTTCAGACGCATCAGGGCGTTCATGGGGTGGTTGGGATCCGTCATCCTCCAGTCGAGGACTGAGGACACACAGACGGTATTTTAACATTTGATAACTGATGTTTTATAAGTTTTGTGTTGAAATAACTTTTCTCCAGGTTCTTCGGAGACACAGGCGACACACAGTCATTTCACATGACGACCACCGTTTATCATACGACACGTAGGAACAGGTCCACTGTCACAGAGGAGATCGGAGTCGATCAATAAAGAATCCAACTCAACGCAAAGATGCGAACAACGTGAAGACACTCGCTCGAGTTGAAATATTTGAACTTGAGCGAAGGATTCGCCAATCAGCGCTGAGATCCTCCCGACGTCCGACAGACAGCAGAAAGATATTCTCATGTTGTCTTTTAGAAAATGAATCTGTGACACCCGGTGACATCGATTACAACCGTCGAACGTGACCAACGACTTCTCTCTGTGATTCTCCTGCCTCAGCCGTGGTCTGAGCTCGGCAGCTGCACGATGACAAACAGACAGAATGAATCAAACCCAGAGAGCGGAGCTGCACCGAGGCCAAACAGAAGAATGTGTCGATACTTTTTACTTTATTTTTCCCGAGTAACTGATGAAAATGTTAAGCAAAGACATAAAAATCAGTCTTTGCTCCAAAGGGTTGAACTGTAAATCAGTTCATTACTTTGAATAATCCTGCAGACAAACAGACGCTCGACGGCGGAGGCTGGAACTTCTCTGTGGAAAAAAGGAACTTTTTAAATCAGGTGATGTTAACAGACATCAGACGTTACTGTTGGTTCTTCTACAGGATTAATAAAGAGTTTTAAATAACTTGTTTCTCTGATTTCACAATCAAATAACGCAGTTTTTATTGTCCCTGGCCTTTTGTCAGCAGGCTTTACACAAAAAAGCAGCTTCCGCACACGCGTGTAGCGTGTTATGAGTGTGATTAGTGTGTATGTGTGTGTGTGTGACACACACTTCGGTGTTTCACTGTGAATGAAGGACGAAGAGACGCTGAAGAAGATGAATGTGAAGGTGATGATGATGGACAGGTGCTGGGAGGAAGAGAGACGGGGAGGAGGTGTTAATGCACCGTGTGTGTGTGTGTGTGTGTGTGTGTGTGTGTGCGCACGCAGTCGGAGGCGGTGAGATAATAGCGTGGCAGCAGCAGCCTGCAGTATTAATCCTCTGTATCTCTGCCTCCTCCCACCGCTTCCATTTGAAATGGAGGCAGATGAGTCGCCGGTGGACGATCGTCCCAGCGAGGAGTCGATTTAATTACTGTGACGCCGACAGACAGGAGGGGGGTGGGGGGAGGGGGGGAGGCCATCGGCAACTGATTAGTTGAAACCTGTGTCGTAACTGTTTGTCCGGATGAGTCCAACTCATGTTTCCCCAGAACTCTGAAGCAACTGTTCTTGAGCACGGACCAAGGCGACGGTGGAGATGTCCAACCACTCACACGGACACACACGCCTGCTGTGTCTGCGCCCGTCAGACAGCCGACAGTCGGTTCGGTGTGTCCCAGCCTTCAGGGGAAGTGGCCTCGGTCCGACGTCAGGAACATGACCTGACCAGAGGAGCTCTTTCCCCTCCGGGACGTCTGGCATCAGATTCTGAGGCTGTTTTCACCTGACGAGTGACCATCACCTGAGCCTCACACACACTCTGTGCTTCCTGTCGCACCAGATAAATCATGGTTCTTCTTCTGGAGGTTTTTAGATCATGTGAGTAAAAACAAAAATCACCTTTCATCCTCTTGATGAAGTCTCTGTCGTCTGAGCCGACGACGTCCCGGAGCCTCTTCTGACATCCGCCTGCAGAGCGAACACACGGCGAGGGGTCAGTGGTCACATCACACATCACGCAACGCACACGATGACATCATCATACACTCATGATCGTTATCACTGTTATCACTGTTATCACATTCAAACTGAGTGAATCTAAACAAGAGTAAAGAATATAATGATAGAAACACACACACACACACACACACACCTTCTGACAGTCTGGGTGAGGGTCTGCTCGCAGGGAGAGGATCCATATTCAAGACCTTGTAAAGCTGTCCGAAGGCGAGGAGGCGTAACGCATGCTGAAACACACACACGCGCACAGAGGAGGATTTATTCTCAGATGAATACGCGTTAATTATCGCGGAGGCTCGTGTGAGTTTGTGTAAACCATCTAATTCTGTCGGGAGAAACTTTGCGCATGGCGTACGGGAGGAGGAGGAGGATGATGAGGAGGATGAGGAGGAGTAAACACTCGGGATGGAAGAGGAAGAGAGAGAGAGAACAAAATAAAACAGAAAGAATAATATTCCCAGATTTCCATTTCAGGCACGTTTCATTTGACTCCAGAGAGAAAAACAAGAGAGGAAAAGATGAATTTGTGGATGTCTTCATATTTCTCAGCGCTGAGCCCACAGTTTCCCGCCCGGGGGGAAGACTTTGTTGTGCAGCGGCGGCGGCGTTGTGGGTGTAAAGCGAGGGAGAGCGTTCTCACGCTCATTATGTGGCTAATTGGGCTGCGAGTTTCGTCGAGCCTCCGCGGCGGCGAGAAGCCGGTCGGCCAAGGTCAGAGTCCGGCCGCTCAGATATTTACAGAGCGTGTATAGACTTGAGCTGGGGGCTTCGCCGTGGCGACCGAAGACTCGCTTTAAATAACAGGACGAAACGTTCCTCGCCACATTTACTGGAAGAAATGCTGACTTTGCGTGGCGCCATGCACCCGGCGAGATGTTTCACGATCTCCCAAATCGCACGGCTGAGGCCGAGTTTTCTGACTAATGATCGGTGCAGAAAACGTCTGCGGCTCCTTTTTTTTTCTTTTTACGGCAGAAAAACAGCAAGGGAGGTTTTTATGACGCTCCGAGGGGGGAGATGTAAAGACGGCAGAAAGACGCTGTTGGAATCAAAGACTTCCTGTCGTGTGCGTTCAAACACATCCTGTGGTTTTATGGCGTCAGTTCACCTCCGGAGAGGAAATCTGCTCCTAAACTTGAAAACATCCCTGAAAAAACACAGAAGTATACACAACAAAAATGAGTCGTGGTAGTTGGACTGACCTGTGCGCTGTGCGTGATGGCGTCGGCCTGCTTGGCGCCGAGGTCCGACAGGACGTCTGTGGGTTCCCGCTCACAGGGGTCATGAACTCCTGGACCTCCTGGTGGAGAGGAACCACATCAGAGCTTCCACATCGGGTTCTGACTCCGACTGGTGACGTTGGACCAGAACCAGTCCCCAGTCAGAACCAGTCGGAACCAGTTACATTCAGTCAGAACCAGTCGGAACCAGTTACATTCAGTTAGAACCAATCAGAACCAGTTACATTCAGTCAGAACCTGTTAGAACCAGTCCCCAGTCTGCACCAGTTACATTCAGTCAGAACCAGTCAGAACCAGTTACATTCAGTCAGAACCAGTCGGAACCAGTTACATTCAGTCAGAACCAGTTGGAACCAGTTACATTCAATCAGAACCAGTCTGAACAAGTCAGAACCAGTTACATTCAGTCAGAACCAGTCGGAACCAGATAGAACCAGTCCCCAGTCTGAACCAGATACATTCAGTCAGAACAAGTCAGAACCAGATACATTCAGTCAGAACCAGTAACATTCATTCAGAAGCAGTCTGAACCAGTCAGAACCAGTTACATTCAGTCAGCACCAGTCGGAACCAGTCGAAACCAGATACATTCAGAAATTGCAATTGGGGTTCTGACCAAATAGAAAAGCCTGAAGGTCTGGAGCAGAACAAGGCAGGTGTGAGAGCGCAGCAGTAATTCTGTGATGAACCAGGGAACATTGTGTAATTTCACCACTGAGGTAAATCATTAAAAGTCCAGTCACGTCATCAGAACCAGTCGCTGCCCTGCATTGATGGACAAACATGGGAGCTTCAGGGTTTACCCAGGTCGCGGATTAGAAGAAGACAGAGAGAAAACACAAATCTGAGAACAACTGTCTATTCCTGAGATAAATAAGAAACATGTTCCACATGGACGGCTGTTGAATCTCAGAAGATAAATGTTTACAGAAAAGTAATAATGGACCGTATTCAGTCACTGCACTGACTTTTTGTCTGAATAAAAGTACAGTTCAACGAGTCCATGTTCCACGTCTCGGAGAGGCGCCCGAGGCGATCTGTTTGGAAACCATTAGCGCAGCATGGAGCCGGAGATCACTGCATCACCGCTGACACGTCGCCGTGGTCGTGAATACTGACACGTAACGAGGTTACAGCCAGACACCAGGGTTGCAGGACAAACACCTTTATTAAAGATTATTCTTCTTATTCTCCCGGGAATTTCCATAAATATGATTCTTGTGTATGTTATCGTGGTGACAGTGGAACATGGACCAGAGTTGTCTGATATTTTCGATGTCACAGAGTATTTTTGTTATGTTGTTTTGCTCTAATCAACCAGATATTGATCACAAACATATGATCATCCTTTTAAATATGTGGCCTACACATTCTGCTCCTTCTAATTCCATCGTTCCTTTTCTTGGAACAGAAGACGCCCACATCGATCTTCAAGTGTCCTTGATGAATTTAATTTCAGTTTCCAACTTTTGTAATTTAATTTTGCCGCACTCCCAGATGAGCGTCCTTCACCGGGGCCGAGTCTCGCCACTGACGACACACATTTTGAGTTTCTGTCAGGATTACTTTCATCCTACACACGTTTAAAAACTGAATTGAACAGAAGGCAAATCATCAGCGGCCGACGTGAAAACCTTGTTCATGTGCCACAATAACATAAAAAACTGGAATTAAAAGTTGCTAACGTTAAATAAACCTTTGTCCTGAACACCAACTATCTGTTCTAGCTACTAGCTACTTTAGCTTGTAAAGCTAATTTCACTACACCTGGCTTCTCCTCTGACACATATGGATGGAGCTTGGCTCTTGGACGACCTCCGCGATGCTCACCCCCACCTCCTCGAGAGACCCTCAAGTCCTCTAACCAGCCGACAGTCCAGGTCAGAGTTCAGATCCCCGCTGCGGTCCATTGACAGTTTGGCAGAATTTCTTAAGAGGTCAGCGAGTCAGCTGCAAAAATCTTGACTACTCCAGTGTTTGTACAGTCGAACCCCCGGGAGGCGGCGGTGAGGGAGCGCTCACTGACCTGGCAGCAGGATCCCCGAGGCGACGCACTCCATGACGCGACGCAGGGCCTCGGCCGCACCCAGCGGCCGGTTGCAGGTGGCGATGGCCTTTTCACAGATGAGCTCCAGAGGCTGCAGGGGGAAAACACAACAGAGGAGACGTACTCAACATGGCCCGACTCTGGTCCTGGGACACGTGGGTTGACTACACATCCTACTCCCACTCCTCCGTCACCCACCCATCCTTTGAGAGGCTGCCACAGCGGCAGTCTGTTGCACACGTCTCTGAGGATCCTCAAGACGATGACGCAGGACTTGAGGTCTGTGACTCTGGCCTGAGGGAACAGACACGCAGCGTTACCGACAGCACGAGCAACATTTCAAACCAGACAACAAACTGTATATGTCACGTGATGATGTCAAATTCTTTGAAGAAATAGAATTAGCTCCTCGCGGCCGTACGCCTCCCACCAACCTGCCGAGGTTTGATTTTGAATTTCCCCTACAGGGGACCAGTAATCTCATCTAATCTTATAACACAATACGGGAAAGGGGAAAAGCTGAAAAAGCAGAATAAGGGAATGACTGAACTCGCCTGGAACCATTTGGCGCGTCGGAGCGAAGCCAGCGCCGCCCGGCACTTACACCTGTCCAGGACGTCGTCCTCCTCCTCCTTCTTGTCGACGTCCTGATCGCCCTCTCCTGGAGAGAGGGGACAGACTGAGGGTGACCTCGCTGACCTCACACACACTCACACACACACACACAGGCAGCAGGGTTGAACAGCTGATTATTAGGGCAAAATCCACTGATCTGACCGAATGAGGGAATTTGAGAGATTCCGTGATTTTCTATGGGAGGGTGGAGCTGACCGGGAGAAACCGGAGTAGACGTGAGGGCGCATTGCGTCTCGCTGCCTCGCCGCCGGAGTCTCACCCTGGATGCAGATCAGTGGCCGGAGGCGATGGAACACGCCGGGTTGTTAGTGTGTTATCAATTAACGCCGCAGGAGGAAAATGAGCATGGCGAGGGACTCCGGGGGCCAAAGGTCAGATTAGAAGATTGAAATAACACTTTGGAGCGAGGACACATCTGATGGATTCAGGAATGTCTGAGAGCGGGAAATGTGAAAGTTAATCCACTTAGTCCTTTTGGAGGGGGGGCACCATGCTTGTATTTTCACTCTTGCGGGGTCGGTCAGATGTTTATGTTTGACGGAAACAGTCTCTCCACACCGGGGTTCCTGTGGGGGGAGCACTCCACTCCGCCATGGGAGAACCACAGCAGCAGAAGAAGAAGAGCGACAGCAGCTGACGACAACGACAACGACATAAACATCTGAGTGAGAACGCCACCCTGAAAAGAAAGTGTAGGCTGTTTGTTCTCAGGATGGGAGGATGGGGAAGATGAGGAGGATGAGGAGGATGAGGAGGATGAGGAAGGGGGTCCCAAGCAGACGAACAACAGGGGGGGGGGGACAGACTGCCGACCACACTGCAGAGCTCAGCACCAATGATCTGCTCCGGGGGTGGGAATATATAACGCTCTGACTTCTCTGCAACTTGAAGCTTTAATCTTTGAGTCGTCAGCTTTAGCCGAGCTGCAAATATTAGATGGTGATAAACGTCCCGTCGTCGTAGCGTAAAGGTTCACAGATCTCGTCCGAGCGGAGATTAAAACCGCGGCTCTTTTGACAGTAGCGCTGACACAGAGCTCTTTAAAGTGTGGCCCCTCTAATTCCAAATATCTGCAGGATTCAAAAGCCAATTAATTTTGTGAGTGTGTGACACGTGAGCAGCAGAGCGATGTGTGTGGTACAGCAGCCTGTTGCCGTGGAGACCCGAGTGTAGCAGCTGAACAGGATGGAAGGCGAACGAGACTACTGGCTACTCGCTGCACCTGGAGACGTAAACGACAAATGGAAGTGGGAATTGAAGTGAAACGTGACAATAATTAATTTTATGTCTTTAGAATTATAGAATAAGTTTACAAATGGATAAAAGGATCACAATGGTTTTTTTGCGTATTCCTGCTGATAAACTGAAATAAACAAACACTTTAATTCCAATAAATAAAGGCCAGAAACTACAGTTGAATTATTTTTCATTGAGTCAATTATTCCTATAAAGTGTCAGAAAACATAAAAAAAATCAAATTTCCCAGAGCCCGACGAGGCTTCCTCATATTCAACAGTATATTAATTATTAGGGTGAGTAATTGAAACATAATGGGTCTAAGGATCCTGTAGCTCAAACTTCCATTTGTATTTTTTCAAATGTTTTCAATAACATGAATTAACAGATTCATTATAATTCACTTCCTTGACATTTGACTGTCGGCCGATCACCTTCCATCTGCAAACTGACTTGTTTGACATTTGGTTTCCTGTGATTTGCTTCCGTTAGTTGCTGATTGAATTCAAACATGTGCAGCAGGATGAAGCAGATGTAATCTACTGGGCTGTGATTGGACAGCTGCTCAGTCGTAAACGCCAAATTATTCCAGGGGGGAAAACTCCAAAGAGTCCAAAGACATGATCATCTATAACAGATAAAAATGAGATGATTGATGTCTAATACTCTTTAGATCTTAGAATCATTGATTCCTTTAATGAATTTTTCCCCCTCGGTGTCCAGATGCGTCTCCCGGAGGCGGAGCGCGACTCAGCCGTCGCTCACCGGTCGTAATGAGGAACGACCCTGAATAAATTCTCCTCCACGTCGTCGTTGGCTCTTCTGATTAGTGACCAGGACGAGAAATTAATTCAATTAACACCGTTTTTACAACATGAAATTATGGGATGTCCTTCTGAGCCAATAAAAAAAATTGATGGACAGATGGAGAGAGAATGAGCGGCGGGGGGGGGGGGGGTAATTCAAGCAGAGAGGCACAGATCTGGACCACGGGCTGCTGGGTAATGTAGTCTGTGATTAGAAGTAGACATGAACCAGAATTTCATGGCGACCCAGAGAGAAGTGTGTTGGGGGGGGGGGGGGGGTGAGTGAGAGGGATGAGGGGGAGGGTTGGTTTGATTTGCTGGTTGGGGAAGCCCCTTGTACCCGGGGTTTCCAGCTGCCAGGTGGGGAGTGCGGCGCCTCGTCAGCGGCGGGGTCGCAGGGAGGCGTCGGTCCGCGGCGAGTTGAACCTGCGGAGCTACGGCAACAGAACCAACAGTCAGTGAGCAGAGGAGAACAAGCCGAGCGGAGCCAGTGACGCTCGACGGGTTCCTTAAAGAACCGCCACACTCACACTCTGGGTTCTTTTATCAATCCAGCGCCACATTAACCTGATGAATCTGAATCCTTTGAATCTCTTATTCAGTCCAACAAAATTAGATTTTTATCTGTCGTCACCTTTAGTTGGTGGAAATCATCTCTTCATCCAGATCATCCCTCCTCCTCCTCCTCCTCTCCCTCGTTCTGCTCTCAGCTTTCAAACCTCTCCGTGTGTCGTTCTCCCCACTCTCCAGTTCCTAGCTCAGGTTTCACAGGACTTTTACACCTTTATTCATTCCCGTTAAGTCTCCACTCTCTCAGCCCTCTGATGTCATGTGAAGGTCAAATTAAAATACCTTTGTCTGTGGTGGCGGCGCTGTGCTGCTCCTCCCTCATGGTTAAGGAGGAGAGGGTGATCTTCAGCGTGAGTCCGGGGTTTTTGGCGCCGCAGACCCGGATGGCGGCCTCGGGAACACACGACCGCACCTCGTACTTGTCCTCCGTCATCGTCTGCAAGGCAGAGAGCAACAACCGTTAGTCACAGATCCAACAGCGACTCGTGACAGGACGCAGGATTACAAATCAAACACTGGAAGTCAAATCAAATCACCGAGCAGTTCTCTGTGCACGGCTAAATATATTTCAATAAGGTTTATGTTAAACCTCGTGTGTGGATAAACACCAGGTTTTTCTGACAACGTCGGACAGATTGTACCACTTTCACCAAACCTGAAATCTGAGCTGAGTAAAGTAACGGCTGCAGCAGCACGAGATAAAACACCCGAGAGACATTTTTAATCAGTGTAATAATATTTATCATCTTATGCTGAAATAAAATAAATGACAAACACAGTAAATTGAGCCTCCTGAGCTCCTGAATCTGAGATATTTAACTTCATGTTTGTACAACAGGAGGAAGTGGAGACGTCCATCTTCATTTTCAGTCAATGGTTTTTACGTTGACAGTCACGTTTACTTCATCTGTTCTATACATTTCTAATTTACTCTGATTCTATCTATCAAACAATTGAAAGCTATTTTTTTATTAAGACCTCTGCATTTGAATGAATTATTAGTGATTAACTGATTATTGATTGTGAATGTGTCCTACTATCAATTAAGGAAGTGGCTAAAAATCTTCATCTCTTACAGCGAGAGACAGGTTCATTGACGGTATCTGAAAATGAAAACCTTGAACATTAATAAAATGCAGATTGGCCCCATTTGTTTAAACACTTATGTTGAGTTAATGAATAATTTTACTATTTGTTTAATTCTGCATTATATATTAATATTTAGTAATGACGTCTATGGAGTTGTAGGAGGAAGGAGCAGGGTTTGAAAATGAGTGAAACTGATTCTTATTTGAGAATGTACAGAATACAAATAATAGTAATGTGCTGAGAGTTGTGTTTACGCGCAGCTTCCCTCCACATCTCATCCGCCCGTGTTGTTGTTTCCCAGCTCGCCACACGATCCCGCTTGTCCCGGAGATCCCGTGTTTCCTTCAGCGGCTTGTTTTCTCAAGTGCGTCCTCTCTTTTTCTCTTTCGCTCTCGTCTCGGGAGAGAAACGACCTCATCCATCAGCTCGCCGCCTGTCAATCTCCCTCAGCTCGGCCCAGGAAATGAGAACTTCGAATGGCTTCCTACTCCTTGATGATGAAGCACGCACGGCCGCAGTGACAGGTAATTAACTGAGCGTGTGTGTGTGTGTGTGTGTGTGTGTGTGTGTGTGGCTTGTTAGCTAGCAGATGCTACGAGGGGTGGGGGCCCCGTGGAAACCATTTGAAGGGCGGAGATCTATCAGCGAAACTAATTGTGACTCTGGAAACTCAGAGTTTGTTAGAATCCCACAAAGCTCCTGATCATCGATCAGGAGCATCATCGTATCTAATTGAAACGAAAGTAGAGATGTAGATAGAGGACCCCGAGTCTTTGGCCCCGGGTCTTTGGCCCCGAGTCTTTGACCCGAATCCCTTTGGCCAGTAGTTGGGTTTAGAGTATTAAATTCAAAACATCTCCAGAAAACAGATTGAGATAAAACAAGAAGAGCATCTGTCACTCAGGCCACTTACTTTTCATTTCACCACAAATAATCCTTCCATTAGGTTTAAAAAAAAAAATCATTTTCTCCCTGAGAAATTATATATTTCAACGTAAACGTCTCAGAAGATCAGAGGACAGAGGACAGAGGGATTCTCTCTCTGTTCAGGCTGGTTTGTGCTGCTGAGAATTTAAAACTGTTAAGTTTCCTGTTTACCTGCAAATAATACAATATTTATGATATTCCTTATATTGGGGATTAAATCGCAGACTTCACGGGCGTTTCTCTGGTCGAATTTTGTCGTTTTCCATCAACTTTTTCTACTGCGACACTTCAAAATGTGCATCAAAACAAAGCTAGTGATGAGTTTTTAAAACTAAAACGTTGTCCTGTGGTGTAGCGAGAGACGCCGGTCCACAGCCCGAGGTCTCGCCCTCGGCCAGGTGCTGCCGGAGTGGTGGTGGTGGATCGGTACCTGGATCTGCAGCGGCAGGTTGGCGCTGACGGTGTACAGCAGCAGCTTGGTGGGTTTCTCTCTGCACATCAGCACCAGGTCTAGGTCCACGTCGCCTCTGATCAGCAGGCCCTCGGCCACCGGGCCGACACGCGTCACGCCGCACAGCACCGACGACGAGGCGTCCGGCCTGAAGACGGACGGACGGCGTCAGACAACAACTCACAGAACATAAACACATTGGTTTTGACAATAATCTCTTCAATCAATTTTGCTTCTATCATCTGATAACTTCGTCCAGGATCCAGGATGTGTCCATGCGGACACAGTTTGGGTTTTTGTTGAGATTATTATCATCGGGTGCCGTGCAGAGGAAACGACAGAGGGAAAGGAGATAAACGGGACGGAGGCGATAAATCCACGTCATTGTGTAAAACTGAAGTGTGGCAAAATACTGTGGTGGGACACACACACACACACACACACACACACACACACACACACACACACACACACACACACACACACACACACACACACACACACACACACACACACACACACACACACACACACACACACACACACACACACACACACACACACGCACGTACTTTGTCTCAGAAGCAGCGTCTTCCTCCCCCGCCTCGTGTTCGGCTGCGGCGGTGGTCTTCCCCGGGGACTTGCTGAGGCCGTCCATCCAGTCGGAGACTTTCTTCAGCGCCCCCTCCACGGTGGACACCAGCCTCTGCACGGCCTCCAGCTCCTCCGGCGCCGGGTAGATGCCGGCGTGCTTGGCCATGACGTGGCGGTCGTCGCTCGCGAACGATCGGAACGACCTCTGTGTTTCAGAGGAGGGGGAGGAATAAAGAGAGACAATATGGTTTTTGATTTCAGGAACATTTTCCTGTGAGCAGGTGCATCTTCAGACGCTCGGAGAGGAAAACGTCCTGTGACCTTTACAGCTCGTGACCTTGAGACGCGTGGCATCATTATCACTAATCAGCACAAATATGATGAGAAGGAATGCTGATGAGTGATAAACAGCCAGTGAGCAGGAACTGATCTTTCAATTAGCATTCATCTTCAGTTTATAAATAAATCAAAGGTGCATTTTCTCGCAAGGTAAGCAAACAGCTTGGCCGTCAGATGTTTTGATCCTGGAGCTGAATCCACAGAACATCTTGAAGCTAAAAGCAGCAGCGTCAAGAGAAACCCCAAAACAAAACTGACATTTCTGTCAAAACTTGAAAGCTCCAGTGTGTAATATTTAGAAGAACTTATTCACAGAAATTGAATTTATTGTCCATAACTCTGTGTTCATATAAGAGTTTAATCTAGCTCCACGAGGTGGACCGACCTCCGTGTGAGTCTCCATGTTTCTATGTCGTGTTGAATACGGTTGTTGAACTAAACGCTCCAGAATACGTCGCGTTCACGTTGAATTTTCAGACGCTGACGGAAACAGGAAAGGGAATCAGCGGTGCGACACCATCAAGTGTCCCCTGTCGGTCACTCAGTTGGTTGGCGGTTTGCGACTTTACCACCAGATGCCGTCAGAAAATTTAAAAAAATTACACAATGATGTAATAATCATGAGCTTCACTATATGGATGCACTGTTCCTGCGTCCACATACTTTTGGCCACGTTGCAAGTGCCCAGCTCAGACGTCTTCTGTGTTTCTACAGGTCGTCAGCCCCGATTCCTCCGTTCACTGGTTTTTAAAAGATGAATCGTTTGTTTTCGTCTTTCACCGTCAACCTCGGACAACCGACGCCTGGTGTCGCTTTCCTCGACTTCCTCCTCAGACGCTCGTCTTCCGACATCAGAGACGCTAGTCACCTGAAGCGGCCTCAGCTGCCGCCGGTGTGTGAGTGTGTGTGTGTGAGTGTGTGTGTGTGTGTGTGAGTGTGTGTGTGTGTGTGTGGCCTAGATTCAGCCGCCGTTACTTAGCATCAACATTTATGACATGTGCTAAGTGATAAGAGCTCAACTCTCCAAAAAAATGGCTGATGTGCAAAAAATGAGCTCAGCGCCGTTTTCCAAGCCCGAGTGCATCAGTCCGCCGGTCGAGCATCACGCTCTGTGTTTGTCCAAGGTCAAGCTGCTATCTCTCTCTCCATCATCCCGTCCTCCCCCCCTGCCTGTGAGCTCCCGCTCATTACGGTGAGTTATTTATGACGGCACTTTAATAATTCATGGCCCACGAGTCTGGAGTTTGCCGGGGGGGGGTCGTCCATCACGACCTATAGCTAATCTCTCGGCCGAGCTGCCTCGGGGGGCATTCGAGGCCGTGTAGCGGCAAAGTGTGGGAAGTGTCAATAACGAGCCACACGAACATTAACCAGATTTAAATGAGAGATTAGGACTTTCCACGAGCATCAACACCGACTTCTGGACCGCGGCCCGATCGCTTCCTTTCTATTCGTTACCTCCAGGAGCAGGGAGCCGCAGCGCAATTAGGAGATAATGACAGTCGCTGCTTTAATGAATTAACATCTGTAGATTCTGTCCACTTCACTCGGACACACATCAGAAATTATTCCTCTCACTTTTTATTGTCTCTGTGACATCGCTTGACATCACATCAAGAGATTATATGAACTCGGGGTTGACGGTATCTCGAATATATACGATGTATCACGGCTTGTTGCACACGAGTATTCAGTATGTATTGAAGGACTATATCGCAAATACCAAGACTATAAAAATGTCAAGTAAAATTTTATAAAGGTGTTGGCATAATGCCTGTTTTGAAGTTTAAAATTGTCCCAATGGAAACCGTTAATAAATCTTATTAAGATTAAAGAATGTTTTAATACACACATGGGTTGTAGGGACGACTAGAATCATCATACTGCTGTGATTGTCTGCATCAATTGTTTAAATTGTTCATTTATGAAACTGCGCTTTAGAGGAGATTTAAAAAAATATTGCGATATATATAGTGTATCGCGGTATAACAAATATATTGAGATATTATTTATATGCCATTTCGCCCAGCCCTAATACAAACATTAATTTCTTTACAAATCTCCCCCCCCAAAAAAATTATATTGATTCATCCATGAGTCTATGAATAACATTAATCATTACATATACATGAAAACAAAAGCAGAGATCAGATTCAAAGTTCGAGAAAAGCTTGATGAACCTTAAAATCACTGCTGCTGCGTTTTTTTCTCTGCAACTTTGATGATCACCTCATCATTCAAAAGCATATTTCACCAATATTCAACAATTTCTGAAAGCCTGGATTACATTTTGGCAGACGACAGGAACATGGGGCTGCAACTAACAATGATTTTCATAATCGATTAATTGTTTGGTCAATAAAATGTTGAAAAATGTTGAAAGATATTCATCCATGTTCTTCCACGTGACACGACAGCGGACGGGAAACACAAACAAGTAGAGCAGAGAGTCCTGGTTCGATCAGTCAGCACATGATCGGGAGTCTCACCATGTCCGGGCAGCGTGGGGGGTCGTCTAGGTGAGGACCGGGGTCGCGACACTCGGCCTCTTCATGCAGTCGGCAGGTCTCCCGGCTGTCGGCCTCTTGGTCCGTCTCACTGCAGGAAGACGGAAAAGAAGAATTTGTTTTAATCTCCTATTAAACAGAAAGCTGCAGAGGTAATTCTCAGCTTCCACCTTTGTCCCGTTTGTTTCTCATTATGTGGATGATCCAGGATTCAGAAGCTCTGAATGAGCAGCGGCTAAAGGATGAAAACTGCGACCATCTCCCGCTAACATCGAGTTGCGTGCATCTAGCGGCGACGACAATGTCGTCAACTCGTCTCATTCGTCTCTCTGGGTAAAAACACATGAATTTGTTTTTCTCCGTTTTCTTTCCGACAGTGTTTGATGAACCTCTGCTGTTTGAACCAGTTTGTTTCGTCTTCTGTTGGATTTTTACAGTGTAACTCAGTGTGACATCAGTATTGGTGCTTGTTTACGTGCAGGAAATCGTTGCACTCCGTCCAACACCCTCTGGAGTCAGGTGGAATGAAGTGACAACCCACCATGACGTCACTCGCTGGTGTGTGAGCTGCCACTTTGAAGCTTTTTGACCAGCGCCATCTTTAAAAAACAACTTTTAAGTGTTTAATGTTTTCGTCAACTCGTTCCGCTGTCTGACTCTTAAATATTGATATGCAAAGAAAAACCTTTACTCGCCTCCAAAATTGTTTCAGCCCCTGAAACTGAATTAATGATGTCTCTCAGTAATTGTTGTACTTTAGTTTCATTTCTGAGCCAAACTCCCAAAACGATAGAAAATGTCTGATGCCAGCTCTTATTATTATGAGAGCGGCTGCGTTGTCTTTTGTTGTCTGATCAAACGTTAGTCACAAACCCTTTGTATGAGAGAACAGGCCTTTCCTATTCATTTCCACTTCCCGTCGTGCCGGCTGCCGGCTCGCAGGACGGCAGACGGCATCGTTTCAAGTCTTCGGTGAACATAAAAGCCTGCTCGCTCATAAAAGTTCCCCCCCCCAGTGAAAACGACCTAAATAAACACGGCCCTGGAACGAAACCCTCCCCGGGTTCATCTCACCTGCCTGCGAGTGGCGGATGGGGACGGGGGAGAGCTGCAGGAGGCATTAGGGAGATAATAGCTGAGGATGCGGTGGTTTGGAGTGCAGCCATTTGGTGGGTGATTTCTGTCCTGACGGCATCACAGCAGCTGGAGTGGCGTCAGCATGTTGTTCTCTAGCAGTCTGACCTGTGACGGTGTCAGTGGTGCGGTCCCACAGCAAACGGAACAATAACCTCTGTGAGTCAATGCAAAGACGCAGGGGACGAACATGTGAACTCGTGTCGCCAACTCCTCATTTGCTTCACTTCACTATTCGTAATTTGTTTCTTACGCTATTGCGTGAAACTTTTCACATTATAACGTGATACTGAGATGACGTGAAACTTAACTTTCACGTGATAGCGTGAAACTTTCACCTTCATTTTTCACGTTGTTTCCCGAAACTGTCACATTATTTTTGGGATGTTATTTTGCAAAACTTTCGCGTAATTGTTTTCACATTATAAGGAACGTTTCCACAAAACACCGTAAATGTTTCCGCGAAATAACGTGAGCTTTTCCACGAAACACCGTGAAATTTCAGAGAAACTTCTTGGAGAATCAGTAATTTTCTCCTTGATTTCGGAAGGACCAAAAATCGAGCGATCATTACGAATTTTTAGTACATCACAATAATACTATATATTACAAGACTCTGTCCAGGATTATGTTATCATGGTGGCATTACCGTCAGTATGAAATGAACTCAAACCATTAATAATGTTACATTGTGCCTGACTCGGTCCTCTCCAGTTATAAAAAGCCAACTGAGCTTATTGCAGCTTTAATGTTGAGCTGCTCTGATGAACTAATGAACGTCCTTTAACTTTCACTGTTTAAAGGCTGTTTGTCTTTGACTGGAGTTTAATGAAGCTAATTGTTGTTTGTCGAAATGAAAAGAAAAGTTCTTTCGTCCTTCTTCATTTATGCTCTGGTAGCGTGGGCGTCGTTGAGCCCTTTGAGACCAACTGTGATCAGAGCCTGTGCAAAGAAGATGCACCCGGTGTTTTGACGTCCTCCTCCTTCTCTTCTCTCCTGAAAAAACAAGACTCTCCGAGCTGCCTTTTTCTTTAGAGGGAAAATAAAAACCTTTTGCTTCTGTCTTCTCACTCCCCCCGATCAGGATCCTCTCTGTCCCACGCTGAGCTCACCATCTGTCGCTGCCGCAGCACCGTCGACGGCGGCGTCCTTAAAAAGTCATTGCTGTATTCTTAATTATCTTCGTTTAATCACCTCCCCTCTTCGGGGAGATGAAAGGTTATTATAAAACGAGGCCACGTGGGGGGATTTATTAAAACTGCAGCACGATGCTGCTGCCGTCGCTCCGGTCGTCCTTGTGCCCCGTGTTTATATATGGTATCTGTATTTTGATGGTTTTTCTTTGGCTTGAATCTCTTCGGTGTTCGTCAGGCGTCTCCTCTGGTTGTGATGAACATGAGTCTCTTTTTCACTCGCGGGTTCATTGAGTATTGATCGAGTTGAAGGTCAAATCTTTCTCCCCCGCCTCAGATGGAGATGCAGCAGAACCGTTGAAGAGCCCGTCTCCCTCTCCGAGCGCGAGGCGGCGGCTCGTTAGCATTCCGGCGTTGCGTTGCTCGCCCTCCCCGACGCGTCGCGGCGTCCTCCATTATTGAGCGGTTGTAAACTGCTTTGAAGTTCTTTTTGTTCGGAGCGGGAACGTTGAGGCTTTGAAAGCAGCCGGCCCAGTAGCTGTTGTGTCACATTGATCTACCTCCCCCCAATGTGTTGCAGACAGATGAGACTCGGCAGCGAGCGAGCGAGCGCCGTCGTTGAAACACGAGGTCAAGGTGACGGGGAATCTAACTGACGCTCGGCTCGAGTCTCCGGGGAGGTTTCTCTGCTCCGCACGCTTTTCACCACAGGCCCCCGACTCGCGGCTCATTAGCATTTGACCGCGTGGGCGAGAAACTGCAGCTTCATCCGACGCATTTAATGGGCGAGAATATACTCTGAGTAATTTCATTAATGCGCCGGCGCAGATAACGTTAAAAACAATTTCACGGCAGCGTCCAGTCGACTCGAAGTCCAGTTTGTTTATTTTAATCATAATAAGAAATGACTTTTTTATTTTGAATTGCCATTTTTAGATTAACACGACTGTGATATGACACGTGACTACAGAGAAACACGGGGGTTTTATTAGACGCGATTATCACCCGAATGTGAATTTTATTCTATATATTTCAGCGACTGATCTATAAATGATCACTAAAAGCTGATAAGTTCTGACGTCATTAGCGAGTCAAGAAGCATTGAAGAGAAGGGTCAAGGGTCAGCGCCATGACGACCAGATTACAGACGAGCGCAGAAGACGTGTTGAAGGAAATTACAACCAGGAAAAATACTGATATGGATTTTTGGGGTCAGATGCTGAAATAGAGTTAAAAAAAATATATTACTGATATATCGGCTGATATTACAAAAAGGACAATGATTCCGAAGACGTCATTATCAAACACTTATGACCACGAAAATGTAATGGATGCTTGAAATTTCAAGGTTTAACCATAAACTTTACTATAAATAAAAAGAAAACACAAATACAACCAAACATAAGGAACTTAAATTTCCGAAAATACACTTTTAAAAATATCATCAAACATAAGCTCATATGGGTCGATATAAAAATACGAGATGTATTTTCAGAGCCGCTAAAAAAATCCCTGTGTGACAGGAAGATGTGATTTAAAAATCCCACACAGTCGAGATTTGTGAAAATAACGTGTGAAACATAATCAAAAAAATGTCAAAACACTAATTAACACCCGCAGGTCTCGCTGGTTCCTGCGACTGCTGATGTAACAGACGGTTACATCAGCAGTCGCAGGAGTTTCCTCTCGTTCCTTTTGAGACGAGAGACGAGATCAGACTTCACGGGTGAATCAGAGGTGAAGCGGCTTCGTTATGAAACAGCAGCTTCAGTGTTTTTGCTATTTTTTCCAGTGGAGGATTAGGTTTTTTATTAATGCGTTAATGGATCAACGCTGTGCTGACGGCCTGAAAGCATCTGACACCCTCATGTCCCTGTGTGCTGCTAAAAGAAGCAGCAGCGTGTGTGTGTGTGTGTGTGTGTGTGCGCGTCACCCTGTTGTGAGATCCAAAATTAGGAAATCAGTTGGAAAATAAAAGTGTATCCTGGTGGCTTCAGCTCAAAATTAGTGCGTACGAGCTCTTATCACGGCTGCTGATCAAATACTTCTGGGTTACGTCAAGATTTAGGAAACTTCCTGAGCCAATTTGACAGTTTGACTGCACCCTGAGTCTGAGGATCCTCTCCCAGGAGGAAGTGATGAGGGACGAGCGGCTGCGGCTGCTGCTTCCTTCACACTGGCTAAATGATTCCAGTCCACACAAAGCAGCTCGCCTTGCACTTTTTACTACCGTCCTCTTTATTATCCTCATATTGTCTGTGAAGCACTTTCGTCTCGGGCCCTGGAAAGTTTCATACGCTGCAGATTTTAAGTTTGACCTTTTAATGCACGTGGGCATGTTTTGTGTTTGTACAAGAGACTCTTCTGTTTTTAAAGGGCCATGCCGCTCTGTTTGTTAACTTTTCATTTCTTTTGTTTCTGATCTACAATATCAATCCGAAAAGATCAGGATTTTTTATCTCGATCCGCATCAATAGTCCCAGACTCATAGACACCAGTCTCCATAAATATACCTACCATGAATCTGTTCACGTCCAGAGAAACTTCCAACTCCACCTGAGGTATCAATGAAGCCGTCAGCTGATCGGGGATCAGCTCTGAGATGTGACGGGGTCATGAAGCTCATAAATACAATCGCTCACAATAGACGTCCGACAGCGACAATCAGGGACATCTCAGCCTCCGACTTAATAACCAGCCGGGGCGGCGAGAGGAGACTTTAATATCCGTGCAGCCGCAGATCACCTCCGGGAAGCAATTTCAGCTTCCTTGCACTGGCCACAACCAATCAGCACCGAGCGAATCGCCCGCGGTGTGTACGAGCAGCAGTTGGTGTGTGTGTGTGTGTGTGTGTGTGTGTGTGTGTGTGTGTGTGTGTGTGTGTGTGTGGACGTGCAGACAGGTAATGGAGACATCATGTGGTCGAGCACAACCGACGACATGGAGCTGGACCGACACATTTACAGGAACGTTTTTGCCTCCTCCCATGGAGTTTGGGGGAAATGAAGTAGTGAAGTGTGACTTCCTGCTGTTCTTTACAGTAGCAGCCTGGCATTTGGAAAAACAGTAGGTTTTTTACATTATGTGTTTCAGATTTAACGGCAGTTTGGTGCAACGACAAGAGTTTTTTTCATTTTGGAGAAACACTTGGGCCAAAGCTGCATTTTGATGAGTCCATAAAAATGTCCCAAAAAAATGGCTCCGAAAGCTCGAGGTGACTCGCGCAAATATATTGTGTTGTCTGAAGCTACGCTCATAAAACCCATCGATATTCAAGCTAATGCACGAATTTTTGCGACATGACATCACATACAATGTCAATGCCAATCGACGTGAACGCCCGCGGCACGAATAACGCGAAATTCAAGTAATTCGCTTGATGCAAATATATAAACTCGAGTGCAAGTTCATACAATTCTTTTTTAAAGGACATTGTGGACAGAATTGAATTCTATTTCCCAGACTCGCCCCGGTCGCCCCGTGTGAACCCCCCCCAGACGAAGTCCCACAGTGTAGGAAGCTTATTATAAATATCCAGTAGCGTATATAGTATTGGGCACCGGGCCAGGCAGGCAGCCTCCGTGGGGCCGAGGCCAATTCCACACATCCATTCACCTCGTACAATCCTGAGAGTGAGAGTGAGACTTATTGCAGCTGCAGCTCTGCAGCCTCCGCACCGGAGCTGCAGCATCAACCGAAGCTGTGAGCTGCACTTCTGAACCCACCGACAGGAGTTTGCAGCAGCAGTCGGACGCTCTTTTACAGGCAGCTTCTGCCTTTAACTTCTGAAATATGGATGATTAGGAGCAGACTGGTTATTAAATATTGATTCTCGCAGCACTAGGTGCAGCGCTTAAAAATGTAAATGTTGATGCCGACCTGACATTTCATCGAAACACGTTACTCATAATGTCACTTCCCTGGGTTTTATGTGTTGATATATTTATGTGAAAACATTTAAACCTGCAGTTCTGGTCATCAACACGATGGGGAAGATTCAACACATTCCCTCTGTGGGTTGAGCAAGTTTACATAAACCCTGCCTGGATAAAAACTTATTCACAGAAATTGAACATATTGTCCATAACCATGTGTTCATATATGTATAAAGAGTTAAATATAGTCACATGAGGTGGACCGACCTCCGAGTGAGTCTCCATGTTTCTACGTCCTGTTGAATACGCTTGTTGAACTAAACGGTTCCAGAACACGTCGCGTTCACGTTGAATTTTCAGACGCTGCCTGAAACCGGAAGTGGAATCAGCGGTGCGCCGCCATAAAGTGTCCCCTGGCGCACGCTCAGTTGGTTTGCGCTTTACAACTTCACCACCAGATGCCGCAAGAAACAGTAAAGACTGATAGATTTACGTACACATATTGACGTACACATGCAAAGAGCATTTTCAGATTCCAGTCAGTTCTGTGTGGATATAAATCCGACCAATCGAGCCTTGAGGATGTTCTGAAATCACAGCCTGAGTCAGACCCTGAATGCACCATGTGTAAAACACAAAGGCCGCTTTCATCTCATCAGCTCAAACCCTTTTGCAGGTCATGACGCAAATTCTCCCCGACTCCACCGAGCTCAGGTGGAGCTGCAGGACACTCACACTGCAGTCGGCTAATGGATTTCATTAGTGCAGCTCTGGGCGAACACCACTCTTCACTGGACTGCTCCGCCTTCATCACGCTCACAGCTCACACAGTAATCCTGCCGCTCCACCTCACAACAACACGACCTCCTGACCCCTCGGCACCTCGCCGTCGTCGACCTTCCACACCTTTTTTTATTTTCTAGTGTGTCTCTCAACGAGGCAGAAGATGGAGGCTGAGACAAATCGTTTTTTAACAGCAGCACCTGATGCGAGACACGACTCAGGATTGACGTCCATGTGATGTGTACAAGAGGAGTTCCATCCATTCAGCACCGACAGACTGAAAGCTCAGAAGAGGGCCGAGATGATATATGACAATACTCACCATGAGAACATGGAGAATTTTGGAGGAACATACAGTATATATATGAAGTGTTCATCCCTGTATTATTTCTGGATGTACAAGACCACTGTTGACAGGACAGGGCGCGTCAGGTTTTTACTTCACTGTAATAAATGAAAACACACATTCCAGTGTGGTTATTTTATGCATAATCAGCTTCTCACCTGAGTTTCCAATTTTCCCAAAAACGTACAAGCGGTTGCCAGTGTCAACATTTGAGTTTTAAAAAATGTGATCACAATAAATTGGCAGGTTTTCTTTTCCTTTTACATAAACTCAGTGCAGCTCCCACAGTGCGATGCATCTACTCTCCAGTTGATTGTGTCACTTCAATCTCACGAGTCGCCTTCTCTAATTAAAACGTCCATTCATATCATATCAATAATTTAGGCTCATAATGATTACAGTTTTTAATCAAGGCTTCCAGTGTTTGGATTTAAAACAGCTTGTGAAAAAGAGAGGCGCTTTTTCAGCTGTTGCTTCTTCGTAATGAATCAACTTTTAGGTAAATGTCAGTATCAGAGCAGACTCTGTATTAGTGAATTTAAAAATATGAAAGCACTTGGCTGAAGATGGAGGCAAAAAAATAAATAAATAGATGGGGCTACGTTCACACTAACATCCTGACGAGCTCGGAATCAGAAATAATCTCTGTCCGATTGTGAAAAATTAAGATTGTGTTTCCCAAAACCCTCAAGATGTTTTGTTTTGTCCACACACCAAAGATATTCAGGTTACTGTCCCAGAAGAAACCAGGAAATAGCTGAAATCAGAGAATTTTAGATTTTCTTTCATAAAAACTACTTTAAGGGATTAAATCTATAACCAAATAGTTGGCGATTAATTTAGTAGTAGATTACTAATCAATTATTCGATTAACTGCTGCTAGTCAGATTACATTCAAAGACAACGTAAAGACAGGGTGACGCAAATGACGCAAAATTGCGTTTCTCACTTTACTAACAATTCTCGTCCGGTTTGGTGTGAATGCAGCGTTACTGACAGGAAGTGTTAGCGGCAATTTGCCTTCACCGCTGGTCGTCGAATCGTATCTGATAAGAACCGATCAGGTAGAGAACCGATCAGGTAGAGAACATGGGCGTCGTCTGCGTCATCGTTTCAAAACGTCTCTGTTCGTCCAGACCGAAACACAACCCCGTGTTTTCAAACTAAAACGAAGCCAGTAGCTTTTCCATAAGTCTCCGTTTTAGGTATAGTATATACATAGTGTCACACAATTCCTCTTCGGAGCAATAAATAATTCACAATGCATGTTGCATGAGCAGTAAAATTATTGAGGGGAAAATGTGTTTGAGGAGAATTCTTCATCGCAGGTTTTCTTCGTGGTGTGTTCAGGGATAATTGGCAGCAGACGTCACGATTCTGAAAGAGACGAGTACACGAACTCCGTCCTTCACCCCGGGGGAAGTCTGATGAATGTGTCGACGTCCTTTTCATGCTGCTGGAGCTGAATTGCCTGCGTGAATATTTCAGTTCCTGTGAAAATTTGCTGGCAAAGTGCTCTGCTTCTCTGTCGCCTCAGACGTGCGGCGCTCGTCCGTCCCCCAACATGCCGAGCGGCACTTAAAAGACAAGAGAGGCGATTCGTTTCTTGGCCCACAACAACAATCAGGTGGATCAAGAATCCTCCCGGAGGGGACAGATGACGACAACAGCCTGGAGGAAAATCACCGAACTGAGCTCAAGGCTTTAACATGAGATTCTGAATCAGAAGAAGGTTTTATAGTCGAACCGTGTCGTCTCGCTGCAGGTGTTTCGCTGATACTTCCTCTCTTTCTGTTAACAAAGCTGAATAACTCATAAACAGACTTGAGCCCATCGTGAAATATAAAACTATGAAGTCTGAAGCTTCATAAGACTCAACACGATGTTCATGAACCTGGTTCCGGAGGCCGGATGAGTTCAAACTGAGTTTAAAACAAAAGACCTGAGCTGCAACACGTCCTCATTTATTATTGAAGCAGAACATTAAGGTTGTAGAAACTCCTGCCTGATTCTGTTGCTGCTGTCGACTCTTAACGCTGCAACCTGTCGATGTTTCTAGATTACAAATGGACCAGTGTGTAATGTGAAAGAGGCCACTCAAGAGAATTATCACCAACTCCGCAGGTCCTCTTTCACAACACAAATACATGTTCCGCTCGTTGTTTTTGGTTTTATTGCTGATGATCTACTTTTCAAGTGGATAGTGGTAAAAGTTAAAGAATGAATCTGTGCACAACTGAGGCTTGGTTTTAGCAGGCTCGCTCTCAACTTGGCCCTTTGGTGACAATAAATTAAACAATCGATTCACTTTCCAGAAGAAAAGATGGATCTTTACGAGAGACCCTGAGTGTGGCCCCAACTCCACCACACACTTTAAACATTAAAACAAGTGTAAAGCACAACAGCAGCATGAAGCTTTTTCTCTACTCTCGTTCTTTACCTGCCCAGGAAGATTGGGACCAGTCCAGGTAGATTTAGGTCCTCGTCACAACTTCCTTGTTTGGTCCGGAACCTTCGGACTTATTGGTTGTGGGGTTTGGTAAGCTCCTGGCAGAAGCAGCCGACTGGCAGCTTCTAGAATTCCAACATCCAGAGAGCTGCAGGGTTTTCTGTTTCCAGAAAAACATCAAACAGCTCTGGAGAAGAGACATCCTTGGGGATGATGAGGTATTTATTTCAGCCTGGTAAAGTGAGAGAGATCAACCATCCCTCTCTCCTGCGGTCGTCATCAGCATCAGGGCAGCAGCGCTCGGAGGTTTACAGTGCAGCCGGGGGGGGGGCTCTTCAGGCTGAAATGAGAGACGATGGATCTGGAACCTTCTGCTCAGGTTTCAGTCGTTTACCTCCACAGATCCGTTGAGTTGTTCTGAAGAGATGCAAGAGGACTTGTCGGAAAACAACCGCGAGGAGAGTTTGATACAGGCCAGAATTTATTTTGGTAACCGATCAATTATCTCCCTTTACGTAATCCCCTTGAAACTGTAATTTAAGTTGTGAGAAGAAGAATAAGATCTTTATACCAAATATCCACTAAAACCATCTCTTCGCCTGCGGACTAAAAAATCGTTTCATGGATGAATCTTTACCTGCCTGTCTTAACGAGTGCCTTAACTTTATATTAGCTCATGTGCGTTTACACTAAACCTGTTGTTTGTATGTTTGACACTTAAATCCACTAATAGAAAAGCAGGTACCACGTCCTGATGGACTCCTGATCACCGGACGACCAGTCGATATTGATGTGTTCTTGGCGAGTTAAGTCGTGGTCAGAGTCCGTCAGATTGATAAAGCCGACATTACCCAGAATACACCGGGCGGTCAGACCTCTGCCAGTGAGGATTTACTGTTAGGAAAACATTAGTGTCCTGGATCCTCGTCAACAATTTCAGCTGCAGCCGTTGCCCGACGAGGTGGCGGTTGCAGGCCGCCTTGAACATTAGGCCTCCAGTTACCATTTCTACCATGTTGCGTGGATATATGCGAAAAACATACGCTGCTTTATGGTCTATGTGACTGTAAATGGACCATAATGTACAAAATCAACATCATGTATTGAAGAAGACTTGAAACTAGAGATTAAACCATATAGAGCAGCAAATGTTAATCCACTACTAAATTAATCGCCAACTATTATGATAATCGATTTATCGGTTCAAGTATTTTTTATGAAAAAAAAGTCAAAATTCTCTGATTTCAGCTTCTTAAATGAGAATATGTTCTGGTTTCTTTGCTCCTCTGTGACAGTAAACTGAATATCTTTGGTGTGTGGACAAAACATCATGTAGGACTTTTGGAAAACACGATGGACATTTTTCACAATTTAGCAGCATTTTAAGGACGAAACAACTAATCGATTAGTCGAGAAAATAATCGACAGATTAATTGATTATGAAAATGATCGTTAGTTGTAGGCCTAGAACCGTAAACTCCTCAGGAAACTGTTTTACTGACGTCATAAATCAAGTGAGAAGAAGTAGAGTCATTTTCTCAAAGACTTCTATAGAAACAACCAATGGAGTCGCCCCCTGCTGGTCAGCACACAGAATACAGGCGTCACGCACTTCAGCGTTGGCTTCACTTTCCCGACCCGGTGTTTTTATATACAGTATATTATATTTTACAAAACTGAGGGAACTCAAATATATTTATCCCGGAGGATAATTTTTTTCTCAAACATTTCCCACATACGACTTTCATTTTTTCCTCCTTGAATTCAACCAGCGGCCAAGTATTGATAAGTATTGATTATCTATGAAACCATCAGTGTAATGTGAACATGCGACGACAGGTGCATCGTCCAGCTCCAGAGCACGTGGTCCTCCTACCTGTGCGCGTGAGAGCAACCGGAAGCAGACAGGATACTCTCTCTCTCTCTCACCAGGTGATCGAGGACGATGGAAAGTTTACTTTAGGTAACGGGTCGATCACCTGAGCGTCACGAGGCGACGCGGGAAAACGTTCCGTTAAAAAAACACAAAGAATACTTGTTTTGATAAATATTCGTTTAACTGGCGGGAGACTGACGAGCCGAGCCGAGCCGAGTCGAGCCGAGCCGAGTGGGACAACAAGCCGGCTTACCTTCACCGACTGTCCGTTCGTTCCCCCGCCGGGAACCGGAGGAAGAGCCGGGGGAGGAGGAGGCTCAGCGGGTCCACAACCTCCCGACACTTTGCTGCTCGTCCCGGTTGTGTTCGTGTCCCGGTCACAGAGAAGTAAGTCCCGTGTCCGGACAGCGGCTCACAACGTGGAGCGACCGGCGGCAGCAACAACCACGGTCCCGGTCGGTCGCTCGGTCGGTCCGCTGTCAGCGCTCCGCGGAGGGAGGGAGGGAGGGAGAGCAGGGAGCAGCCGCGCATGCGCCCACCGACCGCTACTGCGAAACAAAGATCGTCTCACCAGAAGACGGAGCGCTCGGTCACAGAGTCAGGACGATGTGTCCGTGTCCCAGTGGGAAGGAGAAGGTAAGAGTTCATCATCCTCCAGTCATCACTTTCAAATCTCACACATTTTATATGAATCCGTGAATTATCCCCTTGAAAAATATGAGAAAATGTCCAATCTCACAATCTTAAAGCTGCAGCGTGGAAATATTTAGAAAAACTTATTCACAGAAATTGAATATATTGTCCATAACTATGTTCATATAAGAGTTAGATATAGTTCCATGAGGTGGACCGACCTCCGTGCGAGTCTCCATGTTTCTACGTCGTGTTGAATACGATAGGTGAACTAAACGGTCCAGAATACGTCGCGTTCACGTTGAATCTGGGTTAGGGTTAGGGCAACTTTACCACCAGATGCCGCCAAAAAAAATGACAAAAATGACACACTGGGGCTTTGATGGTTGACCTAAACTTTTAAATACTTTTTAAAAATGAAAATAAATGTAATCTAGCCCCTAAAGAACATATAGATGTAACTAGAATTTAAAACAACAACAAAAAAGAGCGATTTAAAATATTAATAATCCAACTTGTCAGTGGCTGTCGATAATCACTGTGTGAAGTGCAGTGTTGTAGAATAACAACAATTATTTCATTTTTTTATTTGCGTTAGACGTTCAAACAACTTTTTGGAAAGTGATTTTAAATGTTAAATTCTGAAAAAAATAATTGACATAAACCAATTAAAAGATAATCTTGCTCTATCTCTAACCCGGAGCTCTGTGTGACACGAGTCATTATTCCTCTTCTCCAAGCAGATATTGTTCATGAAATTGAATATGCTGCAGTTTAATTCATTTTTTGCTCTTGTAAATTAATATCTGATAATGGAAAATTTTTCGAAAGCAGAATTGGAACGTGCTGAGATCATCATTTCCAGTTCATCTACATTGGAACAGTCTTACTTTGTGCTTCACGCAATGTGTTAGTGTAAATCTAAAACGTGGCCTGTGAGCTGGGACCCTCCCACAAAATTCATGTGAACGCAGCCCGTCCACCCACACCTACACCTCCGACCCGTTGGATGGACCAGCTGTCAATCACACTGTATCCACAGCCTAATTCACACGGTGCTTCATCGTCTGTTTTACTGTACGTTACATCGTGGCGAGAATGTCTTTGTCAAGACCTCAGTTTAACGGATGTTACATGTAGAAGGGAAAGTTATTGAGTGGTGTTTTTGGTGCCAAGAATCAGCAGCAGAGTGAGACCTCTTAGTTTTTTCCGATTCCCCCCAGGAGAAGGGAAGGTGGTTCAGGGGGGAGTAAGAGAAGCTGTGTGTGTGTGTGTGTGTGTGTGTGTGTGTGTGTGTGTGTGTGTGTGTGTGTGTGTGTGTGTGTGTGTGTGTGTGTGTGTGTGTGTGTGTGTGTGTGCGCGCGTTAACTGCACTGTGAAGTCCAATGAGCAGAGCGGCGGTTTATTCAGATTCATTCAGTCCAATCTAAAAAATTTACAGAAGTTAGTTGGATTTTTCTTCTTAATCAAACACAGTCTCAGGTGGAAGTGGGCTCAGAGTGACAGCTTCGTTTTCTCCATCGCCTCCTTCATAACACACACACACACACACACACACACACACACAGCTGACGTCTTCCATCTGGTATGTGCTGAACGCCACGGTCGTCAGATCTTATAACAGACGAAGCGTCAGCAGACGTCTCGGGCCTCGTCCGTCTGTCGCGGTGCAGCGTCGGTCACTGTTCAGATGACTGTTGTTGTGCTGCTTCAGCCAGTGTGTGTGTGTGTGTCTGTGTGTGTGTGGCCTCTTTTTGGTTTTCACACTTGCTCCCGCGGAGCTATGGAAGTTTAATAACGACAAAACTGTTCATTAATCAGGTCGGAAATCGGCTGCAACCTGAGCTCAAACCCACACGGACAAACTTGACAAATTCAAGATTCAGAGAAGACGACAGAGCCACAATGCAAAACAACAATGGCAGTCACACACACACTGAGCCAGTGTGTGGGGTTTTATTTTTGTGTCTCTGCCAATCAAGCGACAAACGGGTGGATGAGGGCGAGGATCTGATACGATGTAGATACGGTGGCCCTGAAGTGCAAATCACAACGGCAAAACAGAGACGGAAAAATGTGTTTCGTGAGTTGCCGTCGTGTTTTCCTATTAGTCGTTGTGTTTTGCACTTCAGGGCCACCGTAGTTTCATGACAGGTGAACTGTTTGTTTTTTTCAAGTTCACCATGTTGGTTTCTCGTGTGTCATCATCTCGTCGTCGTCGTCGTCGTCGCCTCCTTCTGCCTTTCACACCTCCTCCTCCGCTGACGCACACACACACACACGTTCTGACGCCCTCCCGGTTGGTTCATCCTCGCTCCCCTCACATGAAGGAACCTCTTCCTCCTCTGTTTCCCCCCTCGCTCATCGCCTCCATCTGCCCTTCACCTCCGCCGTGCCGCATCGTAATCAAGGGATCAGGACAGAGGAGAGAGAGGCCGAGCGCAGCAGTGAGAGACATCACTGAGCCCGTTCTCTCTCTCTCTCTGTGTGTTGAGGTGTTGGAGGGATTTCGGACACATGCTGGTCCTCAGGCCTCCGACTCCACTCTGAGTTCTTCGATTATGAGCAACACTGGAATCAGCGGTGAGGTAGAATGAAGCGTGAATGATTTATTCTGAACAGAGGTGAGGACACGACACCTCTGGATCTGGATGGAAACGTTAACGCTCCCGACTCGGAGCAGAGCAGCTGTGACCCAACGTGTCGTTCTCACACTTTAATTATCCAGTGAAGGCACACACACACACACACACACGCGCACACACGCACACACACACACACACACGCACACACGCACACGCACACACACACACACACACACACACACACACACACACACACACACTGTTTGTAAAGCAGAAAGTTGTTTCTCTCCATTTCTCTACATTTTCTCATGTGATTCAGTAAAGATGTTGTCTATGGGTAACAATCTTGCTCTCCTGGATAATGACCTTCCTTTCTGTCTTTGGTATATATTTACAGTATATATATATATATATATAAACATATACATGCATGCTCTTTAAATCTTCCACATTTGCTCTGCAGCGTGCATTAAATGCTGAATTATAAAACAAATGGCCACATGAAAAAAAAAAAAAGCAACAACCACTGTATTGATTCCTGCTACAGTCACTTGATTTCTTTTTTTCATCCCCTGGTGCAAAATCTTTGAATCATAATTCCAATGCAAAGTGAGGATTTGTTCTTTGTTAAATCAGCTGTTGACAATCAACCCTGAATATTACCATTAAATCACACCCAGAACCAAAACCTTTCACGAGGACGGATTCAGTAACGGACGACACGTAATGATTTATTCTGAACAGTGCAACATGTATGAGCTGCTGCTTGTTCATCATTCATATCTGTCATCTATGTAGACTAAACTTGATGTCGACCGATGTTATCTCTCCTTCTGTCCATATCAAACAGGACTATAATCTGTGTTTCCAGCTCCTCGGTCGGCGGCGACCACATGAACTCCTGAATTAGATGGAGCTGTTAATATTTGATGAGCTGCTGCTGCTGTGTGTTTCCAGCAGCGTCACGGGCATCCAAGGTTATAGGACTCTGCAGTGTCACACACGCACACACACACACATTGAAGTATTGGTTTGAAAACAAGTAATCTCTACGTCTTTATATCGTCAATGTAGGTCTCTTCTTTTCGCTTTTCCGCCATACGCTGTTTCCCAACCGCCATTAAAACGAAGTTAACAGGAACACAAATCTCCCGAGTACCTTCCAAGCTAGTGTGGCAACGGTAGACATTGTCCCCGATAGGCGTCTTGTTGCTCGCACTGTCATTTTGCACGTACGCATGCCGACGCACGGCCTCACAGAGAAATAATTCTCATCAACGCCTCGTTCGTCGTGACATGATCTTTGTGTGTGTTGGGGCTGAAATCTGCCTCCAGAAGGTAAAAACAAAGGCATATGAAGCAGCTCCGGAGGGAAACGGCAGCAGCAGCAGACTGGGCGCCGATGACAGTGAGATGAAATACAGTGGTGACAAACTGTTCACGCTGACTTCCGAGCCTCTCGCCTCCGGCCTGCACGCCGCCTCGTGTTCTCCGTGCTGGCTGTTTGGTACAGGAGAGAAAATACGACACGCGTTCATCAGTCGCGGGCGAACACCAGAGACGGGAGGCTCATCAATCTTTTAGTGCAATGCGATAACAGGAGGAAGAAACGTTCAGTGTCAATATTCACTCTGAGATCTTCGCTGTGTGTTGACGCTTCACATCGTGGATGTGGAAAGAAATACACAGTACGAGTGAGAAGTATGAATATTAAAGGAGGCGAGAAGAAATGTAGGACACAATGGAGGCGGAGTCATCAGAAACATTTACCAAAAAAAACCACCCCAGATAATTAGAAAATGACTGAGTCTGTTTAACGAAAGAAAAGTGTCTGGAAGCCACAGACGAGGCGAGGAAGCTCCGAGCCGATGATCGAACCGTGTTGATTGACGTTCGATAGGAATCAGAGGAGAGAGTCAGGAAGGAACCGGGTCTCTTCACTCCGTGATGGATCCGGACTCATTCAGAATCACTTCAAGTGACGACGTGTGTGTTCATTAATGTGCAGTGATTGAGCTGTAATTCACTGGAGCAGAGCAGGGAAATAAAGAGAATGATAAATGGGTCTCTGCGGCCCAGCGGACCAGATGGCGGCGTCGGTGGAGGCACACGTTTTTTTTTTATTTGATTAACCAGATGCCCTCGTATTCTATTCCTGTTTATTTGCGATGAAGAGACCTTGACGCCGCGTTGCTTTCATGGCAGATGGCGCCGACGAGGGGGAAGAGTCGGCCAGCGATCGCGGAACACAGACTCTCCTGTGATCACAGGACAGAGTTCAGTTCTCTGCTGCCGTCAGGAAATTCATTTCAATGATACCGGACCAACCAGGGCCGGGTCATGGTCCCGTGAGGCCCCCGGGGGAACATGTCTTTTGGAGGCCACCCCCATCCCCACCACCACCGCCGCCGCCGCCGCAATGGCGTCACCCCATTCAAATTGAATGAAAAGCGTCTCCGTGGAAACCTCCAACGCCTACATGTTAGTCCCCTGTAAGTGTTTCGGGGCCCGGGGACCCCGGTGGTCAGCTTGTGCACGGAGGGGCACCAGGGGCCCTCATACTGTACGTGGTGAGGGGCTCTCGTGGTAAATGCCACGAGAGCTGAGGGGCCCGGGACCCTAGTGGTGAGCTTTTTGTTTCAAGTGCAGAGGGGTGAGGATCGTCCAGCACAGTCCTGCTGTGACACATGATCCGTTCATGAAAAGTCCTTCGAACTCTCAGCCCCACCTCAGTGTTCGCCCCCTCTTCACTTCCTCTCTGCCACACTCTGGACGTCTGCCGCCACCTAGTGGACCAGACCGGAGCAGCTCGACCACAGATGCATCATCTCCACAAATCAAGCATGTGGGCGTGAACGTCTCTCATGGAAACACGTGGTTCTGCAGCGTTGTGGAGATAAATGCTCGTCACCATGGCAGCCTCCACCTTCTCCTCCACCTGTTCCTCCACCTTCTCCTCCACCTGCTCCTCCACCTGTTCCTCCACCTGCTCCTCCACCTTCTCCTCCACCTGTTCCTCCACCTGTTCCTCCACCTTCTCCTCCACCTGTTCCACCTGTTCCTCCACCTGTTCCTCCACCTGCTCCTCCACCTTCTCCTCCACCTGTTCCTCCACCTGTTCCTCCACCTTCTCCTCCACCTGTTCCACCTGTTCCTCCACCTGTTCCTCCACCTTCTCCTCCACCTGTTCCTCCACCTGCTCCTCCACCTGTTCCACCTGTTCCTCCACCAACGCGCCACGTGCACCGTACGTGATGAGACGTGATGACGTCACATGAGGAGGACAGAGGCCTCGACTTCCTTGAACAGATGTTGCTGAATTGATCTTTTGAATTGAAGTATTTTAAGATTATATTTTTTTTTACAAAGACAGATTTATTTTTTGTCAATTTCCTCACAAAGCTCCACCCAGTGACAATTTAAAGAATTGAAAGAGGAAGTGAAACTGTGGCTTTCATCAGTTTTTCTGAGAGGCTGGTACGAGTTTAACGCATGTGATGTGTTGACTCGTGTGTATTATGTCTAATAATACTTTAATACATAATACTTATGTATTAAAGACGTGAGTAAAAAAAGGGTAAAGCACAAACAGAAGAAATGAAGTCTGAATTTGAGGAGAAGATGATTTACTACTACAAGAAATGATACAGGAACATAATTTCAAAGATGGAAACAATTAAATAACTTTCAAAACAAGATGATTCATCTCATATTTACAAATCTTAGACTTGTAACTCTCGGAAAGCACAGAACAGCGAACCGACGTCAGTCAGACGGGGTTCCTCCCCTTGTTGGCATGGCAACCTCCCTCACATCACCCACTGGATTCATGACATGATCATATTGCACAACTGCAGCTGTAAAGTTCAAAAGCAGAAAGTTCAAAACTTAACAAGGTTCTCTTGAGCAACGTCCCGACATCGCTCCTCGCCCCTCGTCGTGCTTCTCTTCACGCGAGAGGTTTAGTTCTGACTGACTGTCAGTAAAACTGTTTTCTCTCTTTGTGTGAGTCCGCCACAGTTTCCACTGCAGCGTGTGACTGTTGCATCAACTCTACTGTGAAATTGACACCCAGAGAGTTTCCGCTGTGAGGACGAGACAGGAAGCAGATTGTGATCATCATCATCATCATCATCATCATCACCACCACCATCGTCGTCGCGCTGCAGGAACCAGAGGACGGCACAGAGATTCAGGCTCTAACGTCTGAACCATGAGCAAACGGAAACTGAGTGAGTTCCACTTTTCTGATGCTGATGTGTTTGAGTTATTATGTATGTTTGTTTGCCAAATACATTGACTCAAGAGATGTACTCGAGTGCAGTTTTGTGTGGTACTTGTACTTGATTCTTCTTCATCAATTCTTCATGGGAAAAAACCAACAAGATGAGATTATGTGCAGTGGAATCAGGAAGACGGAGACGGCGGACGTCGTGAGCAGAGGTATCTATTACGAGGAGCTCAATGTGTTGAGGGGGTTGGTGGTTTCCTTACACGGACCAACAAGTGGTCAGTGCATGGCGTCTCTGTGGGTGTATTCATCTCTCGCAGTACATTTATGACAAAGGGCCACGACCTCACAACTAGACCAAACGTTCTGAGAGTCGCAACTGAACCGAGTTCTTCTCCAGCAGCAGAGAGAAGAGAGACAGATATTGATGGCGAGTGGCTGAAAAGAGGCTGGTACGAGTTTAACGCATGTGATGTGTTGACTCGTGTGTCACTGTGTGACGATGTGTGTTTGTTTGTGTGCGTCGGATCTTTGTCTATTGTTATTTTTCTGGGGGGGGGGGGTTGGGGGGTCCATTGTAGACGAAGCACAGTCGCGTCTTTGTGCGTCAGCATCAATGGTTCGAGTGAGAGCGGCGTTTTACAGAAAAGACAGCAAGTGTCTGCTGGACGGACAACGGCCCACTGAGGAAGATCACCCACGATGCATCTGGGCGACGTTCATTCAGTCCCGTCGGGCGTCGAAACGCAGCGCTGAAGCTCTGGAACGGGTAAAACACAAGTTAGAGCTCGGACACGAAGCCGTACGTAAAATAGAAGGAAATTAAAGGAACTAACTTTAAAGACTTGGGTCTTGGGACCAAATTCTGTATCAACCCACCGTGACGTCACCCATTGGTTCGTCGTTGTGTTTTGTGATTTGCCCCCTCAGGGCCACCGTACCCGCCTCCTCTTTGAACTTGTCTAATAACTGATCCCTGGCTGCATTTTCCCGTTTTCCTGAAGGCAACATGTCATTTTCTTGACTCACATGCCACGAGAACAACTCATGGAGACCCTCGGGTCAAAGGTCAGAAACAATATAAAGGTCCTGTGGTACAGTTAATAGTTAACAGACATCTCGGCCTCAGCGTGTCTGGGAGCCACGTGAGGCCGAGGTGTCTCCAGCAGTTTGTCCTGAGGTCGGCTCGTCTATTAACACGTGTTATAATTAGTTTTCTTTACATTTGTGTAAACTCCTTTTCACATATTTCCAGGTCTCAAGTGGTTCGGGAGCTTCACCAATCTCTCCACCCGCCGCCCCCGGTCCAACGGCGGCATCAAGGACGCGCCCGCCCAGGAGCATGACGGGAGCATCGGTGGAGCCAAGTCAGCGGCGGCGGGGGGCCGGTCTGTCGACGACGCGGAGTCCTCCCTCCGCAACCCCGGCTACGCCCGCTCCAGTGACATGTACACACATGTGGGCACGGTGCCGCGCAGCGAGAAGACGACGAGGAGGAGCTGGAGGGGGGTGAAGGAGAAAAAGAAGAGCAAGAGGGAGGAGGAGGAGGGGGGGGTGAGCGGAGGAGGGCAGAGCCAGGGGAAGGCGGGGGAACATGTCCAGGACTCCCCCCTGCTCAGTGCCCTGTCCAGCCTCAGTGTGACCAGTCTGGACCGACCTGCGCCGGTCTCTGCACCGGCCCGGTCGCTGCCCGACACGCCGACGCCCAGCTGGGCTTCACCTTTGACCTCAGCGCCCGACGGCCGCTGCTGCAGTCGTCCCCCGGGAAACCCCGCTAAGATCCAGGGAGCTCCATCGAGGAGCGGGGAAGCTTCAGAGCCGTCGGACATGACGACTAACAGAGTGGTTTCGCCACAGGACGTGTACGTGCCGATGGACCCGATCGCCGAAGCTGCTCGAGACCGACAGGAGCGCGCACAGGAAGCCACGGACCCTGCGAACGGCTCACAGGAAGTGGCGAGCGGCGAAAGGTGAGAGTCTGTCTGTTGTTTGGGTTTTTTAAATTCGCAGTCTCGACTGTTGAATCTTTATTTTTTAAAGAAACTGTGACATTAATTCTCACTTATTGCAAATCAACTCATTTGCAGAATTAATAAATATAAACTGTCTGAAACCAGAAACATTTGAAACATGCCGGTTTGTATTATTATTATTATTTCAAAACAAAAGACTAACCAGCATCTTCACGCTGGGAAGGACGAGGTTATTGATTTTGAAAAAATGTCTACAGCTACAACAACAAATAAAGATACAGAAGTACACAATACAAAATACTAAATAATACACTTTTATCACATTTTTACGAAGTAGATAATACACAGACTGTAAAAGAAGATGGACGCCGCGTCTCCACTTCCTCCCGTTGTACAGAAATTAAGCAAAAATATCTCATACAGTAGCCGCCATCTGGACTTGGTGACGTGACGTGGAGTCAGAGTCTGTGACGTAGTGATCGTGGTATCGAGGCCCCGCCCACACGCACACGCTCTCTCGGCCAATCGTGTCAGCTGTCAGTCCTGACGTCACCGCTTGTTATTTTATATCATCAAATAACGAATGAGAAGCAAAGTGATCAGAAACATGAACACGTGAACAAACATCAGTGATAGGAACGACCTCACATGACATGGAGGGGGCGGGGCTTAGGACCTGTCCTGCAGCCAGACACCAGGGGGCGATCGGGAGGATTTGGCTTCACTTTTGGTTATATTATAAATGATATAACAAAAGTCATAAAGAACCCTACTTCACATGTCAATAATAGACGTAATGTTTGTTTTGACTCCAAAATGATGATAAAAAGGTTTTTAGAATTTTAATTTAGTAAACATTCATGTTATTTACCTTCTTACTACGTAATTACGATAATTGTGCGAAAAGCAATTGTTACGTAAATGAAGTTGTGTTTTGTGTTAAAAACAGTTATAATATGTTTTTTTTGTAAATATTCGCTTCATTGCGTTACCTCTACGTAATTATGGTAATTATGTGAAAACCAATTATGTTACATGAATGAAGTTTGTTTTATGTTGAAAAAAAAAATAATAATAATTATAAAAATGTTAGATTAATAGAGTGTTAGTGTCGTCGAACCGAACACTGGACCATTAAGTCCTGGTCAATATTAAAACACATGTAGCAGCAGCATGTGTCCCCCGCCTGCCCGGTCGCTGGGTGAGGAGGAGGAGGAGGACGAGGAGGAAGGTGAGACGCAGCTCTAACGATCGTCAGTAAAAGTTTGTCATCCGTCACCATCCATCGAGTATCACCAGAGAGAGACACGAGCTCCAGGTGGCAATGAAACATGAAACGCTCCTGAGCAGTAAGCACGTTAACAAGTCTGCTGCGTGTGTGTGCGTGCGTGCGTGCGTGTGTGTGTGTGTGTGTGTGTGTGTGTGTGTGTTCGTGTGTGTGTGTGTGTGTGTGTGTGTGTGTGTGTTACATAAGCGGAGGAAGAATGTGATCCTGCTCTGGTTTCTGTCCGAACACCGATGAGCTCCTTTTTTCTCTCGGCATCATCATCCTGTGTGACTTCATCCCGCTTCAGTCGGACCTGATCGTCGACCTTTGACCCTGTCTGTCACTCGCTCTCTTCAACGCCTCCTTCCGTTCCCGCCGGGCCAACGGAGGATCCCAGCGTTTCCTTCATGATCCCTCGTGATCTGATTTCTTTTTATTTCATAATCTCAGAAAAAACGGAGTCTTTGTTGAGCTTGTGTCCCGGTCATCATGAGAAAAAAAAATTAAATAAAAATCATTTACAAAATGATGAGTTCAGGAACAATCAGGGACAAACAGGAGAACGCTGAAAAATGTACGACACAGGGTTATGTGAGCGTCAGGGAGACGCTGGTGTGTTCTAAGTGTGTGTGTGTGTGTGTGTGTGTGTGTGTGTGTGTGCTGTCTGCTCTCAAGAGTTTGTGTTTGGGAACAGAAGGTCACCTCCCTTGACGTTACTCGTGGAAAATATGCGGCATGTTGAGGACCCAAGGTGCAGCTTCACTGACACAACACATCACTGCTGTCAGGAGGAAAACCATGAGGCCGTGGTCGAAAGGCCTCAGCGCTCGCTGACTCCCGGAGCCGTCACAGTTTCCTCTGCTTCAGGCCTGAACCGTTTGCACGTATGACACGTTCCCCCGTCCTCGCTGGAGGAGCTTGTTGTGTTGCAGGCTGTTGCTGGGCGGGCGGTGTCAGAGCAACGGAGAGAGAAAACCTCCCGATCTGTGTGGTGACCGGGGTCAGCAGCCGCACACTGGAACAAACTTCCTCCCGCTTGTACGAAAAAAAATTGCGCCAAAATATTTCTGGCGACGCCATCTTGCATTTGAAACAAGATGCTTTGTATTTTTTTTTTTTTTTTAAAGACTAACCAGCATCTTCAAGGCTGGTTATTAATTTTTACTAATTAATTACTAATTAACAATAATGACTACAGCCTCTTCTACAAATACAGTTATAGAAGTTTCACAATACAACATACTGAAAAATACACTTTTATTTTCATTTAAAAAAACATTAATAGTTCAAAGACTTGTCAATAAAGAAGGACGAAGGGGCAGACTGGGGTTCACTGGGAGGGAGGGGCCTTAAAGAGACAGGAGCTCAAAACCAAGTGCTTCAGACAGAAGTTGTGAAAGAGGAGCTGCAAGAAACTGATGTGTTTACTGAGCATTAGAAGGCTGTGAACCTTTTGCAGTAATAACCCAGGTCAAGATTATGATCTGATATGTTTCCTGTAAAGGCTACAAGAGCAGGAAGTCCTGTGAAATGAAAGCTTGTGAAGCTATGACGTGTCTTAAAGTGAACTTGTCGTGTGTTGCAGGCGGCGCCACGTGACGGGCGGCGGTGGAGAGTACGTGAAGGTAAAGCTGGTTCTTCTCACGTCCTCAAATCTGGTTTGCTTCTGTCGCGCTCTCATTGTTCTGCTGCTGCTCTTCTCGCTTCCCATTTGTCCAAACCAGACACTTTGTTTTCCTCGGGACTGGATCAGGGTTCGGTTTGGCCCCAGTTTCAGTGAAGCCGCATTAAAGGGGCAGTAAGCGATTCCAAAGCAATACACGTTTTGTAAAAATATGCAAATATTTCCTCACCGTCCGTTAGCTGCGGGTTTTTCGGCTCAGCCCAGGCTCCGTAAATGGAAAACAAACAAATGGTGCGGACCGCACCACCCAACACCGCCAGCACAGTTTGTTAACATCACTCCTCGATACGTGGTAGCTGGTGTCGCTGCGACTCCCATTGCCGAGGTGGCGACCAGCCAGAGCAGTGAAATCCCAACAACAACAAAGAGAGAGACAAGCTCTCCTTGCTATGGGAGAACAACTAGATTCTACCTGCGGCTGTGATCCTCTGGGAAGTGGGAACGTGGCGGGAAAGAAATAACGTGGGAGCTGCTGCATCTGTTGCCAGTGGCAACCGTGTCCAGAGAAAAGACACGGAAAATCAGACAGTTCCCACTCGTTTGACTTATAGTTATATACTTGACAAACACACTTGTTTTAATGTGACACACGGGCAATGAATGCTAATGCTAATGAAATGAAAGCTTCCAGGGCTCATAACAAACACACACACACACACACACACACACACACACACACACACGGCTCTGGCCTGGTGCCAACCCTTTGATTCAGTTGAGTGGGACAAGCCATTTTATTAAAATAGTAATAACTGTAATTACTGTAATTACCAATATAACAGTAATAACAGTAACTGTGTGTGTGTGTGTGTGTGTGTGTTTGTCCCAGAACAAAAGCGTTCGCAGTCCGTCCCTTGGCGTAAACTCTTGATATACAGTAGCTTCTTTTAGTTCAGTTTTGTTTGTGTAAAGACGCGACAGACAAAGCTCCGCTGAGTGATGACCCCTCGTTGCCACGGCGATGAGGCCAGGACTCCAGCATGGGTCCGGGTCTCGGGGCCCCTGGTGCCGCCAGTGTGGATGCCAGTGTGGGAATGCCAAGGCTGTGTCCCCCCCTCCCTCCCACCCTCCTGTCCTCTTTTAACACACACACACACAAACAGAGCTGAGGAGGAAGCAGCTTGTTCCATCAGAGGAGGAACATTCCAGACGATGGGCAGAGTGAAGACGGGAATCGAACCCAAAGCCAACAAAGGCTACATGATGGTCTAAACGTCTTTTGTTGTTGTTGTTGTTGTTTGGTGTGTGTGTGTGTGTTTGTTCTGTTGTGTTTTCGTGCCTGACCATGCGCCTGTGATGTCCCCCAAGTTCTCCAGAGGGAAGTTCTGCTTGGAGCCGCCGTCAGACAAACAGAGGAAGCAGCTGGAGGAGGAGCTGAAGCTGAGCGGCACAAACCTGAGGAGCCACGGCTGGTACCACGGACACATCCCCTGGCAGGTCCGCCTCTCTCACACACACACACACACACACACACACACACACACACACACACACACACACACACACACACACACACACATTGCCTCATCTTAAAGGGTAACTTCCCCCCCGAGTTTAGGTTGAAGTGTCGCAACACTGGAAATTCAGTAAATGCCTTTAGAACGCAGTGCTGGGAGGCGGAGCTAAGACACCTACCCTTATCCAATTTGTTTTTACTTGCAAGAGGTGCTTCTGTGTACACTGTCTTAGTGCAGTGCCAGTGACTAAGTGCAGTGCCAGCTTCAGTGACTTAGTACAGTGACAGTGTCTTAGTGCAGTGACAGAGTCTTAATGCAGTGACAGTGTCTCACTGTCGTGACAGTGTCTTAGTGTCGTGGCAGTGACAGCGTCTTAGTGCAGTGACAGTGACATAGTGCAGTGACAGAGTCTTAGTGCAGTGACACTGCTTTAGTGCAGTGACAGTGTCTCAGTGCAGTGACAGTGAATTAAGTGGTTAAGGGGTTTAGTTTCTCAACGTCACCTGGTGTAACACTCAGGTGTCGGAGAGTCTGGTGGTGAAAGACGGCGACTTCCTCATCAGAGACTCTCAGTCCAGTCAGGGCGACTTTGTCCTCACCAGCCGCTGGGAGCAGACGACGCTTCACTTCCTCGTCAGACAGACGGCGGTTCAGTCCAGTGACGCGTACACGCGGGTCCAGTACAGTCTGGAGGGCGAGTGCTTCGACACCTTGCAGGCCCTGGTCCACTTCTACGTGGGCAGCAGGGCGGTTCTGACCCGGTGGAGCGGCGCTCAGATTCACCAGCCGGTGAACAGGATGCTGCCGCTCAGCTATCTGGACACGGCCTTCTGCACCACCGTCAGCCCGCCGTCCTGCCACGGAGAGGGGACGGTCCGTCCGAGGAGGTGAGATCTTAGGTCATACTTTAATCAGAGCCTTTCCTGATTTTAGTTGATTTTAAATTTTCACTTTATAATCTGGATTTGCAAATAAACCTGTAGCCAAGAGTCGAAAACACCAGTGGCCTGATCACGTTGCTCTTCTTGTCCCCACCCACCTCGTCTTCTCGCAGTCCTTCCTCTCTCCACCACAGGGAGGCAGACCTGAGCAGAGGACGGGACAACCACTCTGCTGGAGAATCATCTCCCTCGACTCCAAACAGCAACAACAGTGAGTTCAATACCGAACCAAACTCTGTCTCGTATTGTGATGCTGAACCAACACTCGTGTTTTTGTTACATTTGATCTGGTTCGCACTAAAGAAGTTCAGTTTGACCACCTCTTTTGGTCCATTGGTCCAGACAGTGGTCCCAGGAACCTTTCACACTTTTGGTTCAGATCAAACTGAAAAGTCAGAAGGTCCAGACCAAACAAGCAGGTGTCAAGTATCAGGAAAACGCAGCCCACGTAGGTGATGATGACAGGACGTAGGTTTGTCATGTAAAGTAGCAAAATGGCAACGTGAAACCAAAACTAACCAGATCGAATGTAAACAATGTAAGAAAAAAACACAACCATTGTAACGATCCGTCTTTGCCCTGTCTACCTCCATCTCCAGCCCCGCAGCCCAGAAGCCCTTGCAGTGGCCAGGCAGCCAGTGTGGCTCCATCTCCATCCCTCTCCAGGCGCTCGAACACCACCCAACCCACGTCCTCCCCGAACAGCGGCAACAACAGATCCCATCCTCATCAGCACCAGGACTCTCTATCCTCTGATTCGGATGGAAGCTGCTACACTGAGCTGTACCCGGGCCCCCAGAGCTACGTGGAGAGGCTGCGGGTGGAGGAAGGGTCAGTGGCCGTCGATCCACTGAGGCTGGAGGATGGGACTGGGTTCTTTTCACCGATGGTCGAGGCGGTTTCTTCCTTCAGACCGAGCAAGTACGAGTCGCGGCTGATGCCCCTGGAGAACAAGCCTTTGGAGGTGGCCATTCTGCGAAGGGTGAAGGAGCTTCTAGCCGAGATCGACCCCAGGACGGCGGCGAAACACATCACCAAGGCCGACTGCATGGTACTGGTTCAAGCTACTCTAGTCTATATCTTTGTTAACAGCAGTTGTGTTTTCATCAACCTATTTTTACGCGCATTTTGAAAGATTGCACTATAAAAAGTTGATGGAAACTGCACAATTTCGAGAAAATAAATCGCAAAAAAGCTGAAATGCTCACTTAAGATGGAAAAACAGTTAATGGGCAAAATGCGAGATGGAAACAACTTTGCCAAATAAGTTCAACATTTACAGGTAAATCCAATCGCCAACTTTAGTCACACGGACATTTAGTTAGCTCACGTTAGCTAACCTAATACTACTACCAGAGGCGGTCCTCTGCTCTACTACTATGCCTACTACCAGAGAAAAATTGTTTGGGACTGTAGGTGGTGATGCTTGTGATCGTGTAGAACACAAGCCCCAGTTGTGAATAAGTTCATAGCAGTTTAATTGAAGTTTGAGTGTGAAGTGTGATCGTAGCAATAATTGTCTGCGTGTTTCCCAGGTGGCCAGAATTCTGGAGGTGACTCCGGAGGTGCAAAGGATGATGGGAGTCAGCTCTGGAATGGAGCTGCTCACGTTGCCACATGGCCAGCAGCTGAGACTGGACCTGCTGGAGAGGTGAGTGGTGTCACACTGTCTACGGTCCTCACACGGTGTTGCTCACAGCTACAACGAGGTCACCGCAAGCAGTGCTCGACCTGTTGTAGTTAAAGAATAGACATGAGATGACAGAACAGAGCTGCGTCTCATAAAGGTTCTGATGTCGCCTGTTTGCATTCATTTTTAATTTACGCCCTCTCGTGGCGGCAGCAGGACATTGTCCCTGGAAGCTAGCTTGAAGTTAGCTTGACTACCAGACTTCATTTCCGTGGGTGTGACCGTGTCCCGTTAACAAAGTCTTATGAAAATAGATCCTTTTAGAGGAAAGGCCATCTATGATACGACGATATCTCTCCCGCCATGTTCCCGCAGGTTTCAAACCATGGCGATCACGTTGGCGGTGGACGTGTTGGGCTGCACGGGGACGACCGAGGAGCGAGCCAGTCTGCTCCATAAAATCATCCAAATCGCTGCTGAGCTCAAAAGCACCATGGGAAACATGTTCGGCTTCGCTGCCGTCATGCGAGCCCTGGAGCTGCCGCAGGTAAACATGCGACGCTCAGACCTGCTTGAAATGAGTTTACCAAAGTGTTTGCTTTACAAAAGTGCCCGAATATATTCCTAAAATAGTAGAATTATGTGAATTAACTGTTAAAAATTGTATTTTGTGAGTGTTGTTGGTCACTCTCGTTACCACTCCCCTGTGTTTGTTTGTTTGTCAGTAGGATTACACAAAAACCACTGAACAGATTTTCACGAAATTTGGTGGAAGAATGGGTCTTTTGACAAGGATCCGCTTAAAGGGTTATTTTAATCTTATAGTATCTTATGTTGTCAACAGTCTCTTAATTCCCAGACTCTGGTCCTGGTGTCTTGCATATGTAGCTTGTAGTTATCCATCCATGATACTAATAAACCAGCTCTTTCATTTTTTCGACTCTGGTGGGGGTGGGAATAGCACGGGGGGGCAGTCAAGTGAAGTGCCCATGATTTCTTTCTGTCTTGCAGGTGTCCCGTCTGGAGCTGACGTGGATGGCGTTACGGCAGCGGCACACAGAGGGCGCCATTCTCTACGAGAAAACTCTGAGGCCGTTTATGAAGAGCCTCAATAGTGGGAGAGGTAAAGGTCCTTCAACTCATCACACCCTGAACATGGCTACAGAGCGACTCCTGTTTTGGAGAGCACAACTTTGTTTTTTCACCCCAAAAAAATGCTTTTTGTGCGTCTGTCCTCCTTCAGAAAGCTGTCCGCTGTCCACCACCACCTTCCCCCACGTCCTCCCACTCTTGTCTCTGCTGGAGAAGAGCGTGGCGGTGGGCGAGGGGGCAGAGCCGTGGGAGACGGTGGAGGTCGGCGTGGACGTGGTCATGTTCCACCTGGGGGCGGCGAGGACCATCGCACAGCTGGGGGGCATCTACAGATCCAATGCTGAGAGCAAACTACAGGGTAAGAGAGGTTCCCGTGGTTGTTGGTCAGTACTTGTTAGTTCACATCAGTCAAGAGTCAAGTTGATGACCAGAAACTATCAGAGACACTTAGGTCTTACTTGGCGCCCCGTTGCACCAGGTGTGAGGTAGAGGCCAAAGACTGCGCCACTTGTTTGTGCTCTCACTGCTCTGCTGTTGACTCTGATAAGATGCTGTGACGTTCGATGTTGCAGGTTTCCAGGAGCATTCCGAGGTCCTGGAGCTGTTCCAGACCGACTTCCAGCTGAGGCTGCTGTGGGGCAGCAGGGGGGCCACGGAGAACCGGGCTCTGCGATACGCCAAGTTTGACCAGGTGCTGACCGCCTTGTCCAACAAGCTGGAGCCGCCTGTCAGATCACGCTGACCTCAGAGCTGGATGAGCGACCAGTCATTTTCTGCATCATCGGGACAGTCGGTCAGACACTGAGCAGCTCCCCCCCAGCAGTTGGGGGTTCTGATACCTTGCTCAAGGGCAGTTGGAAGGAAGAGCACAATGGCGTTTGTATTTTCAAATCAACCAGACTCCTAACAGTGCTCCCCGTTTCTGCCCTTAAACGCAACGGACAAACAGTTGAGAGGCGAAAGAAACGTTTCTGCAGCAGAACCAATGTTGGCATCAAAGGGGGTTCTGAGGCTAAATGGTTATGTTTGTGTTACCGTTCCTGTGAAACTGATCCCAACTGGCCTGATCCGGGGCCGAGTGAAGGTTATATTTGACAACTCTCCTTGGGTAGTTGTATAAAGGGGCATTTTGACCAGAATAAAGTAGTTTCTGGAAGACACCTCTAGATATGTGAAACATTTGTGTTTCCCTCTACCACTCTCATCCCTACATTTAGCACCGATCACAGTATATTCTGAACCGAAGACTTTGACTTTGCTTAAGTCAGAAACCAGCATGCTGTCCTGCTGGCGAATCTGTTGGGTGCACTGTCCTCTGTAGGCATAATTCAGTAAGCACGACCGTGTCGTCCCGTGAGTAATTATACTAGACTGTCACGCAGTAAAGGTCATACCTCCAACAAGGCCAACAGTCCCCTTCTGCAACCACATTTAAATCTGCTAAATATGGATCCATTAATTTGGGACAATCTGTGAAAATTAACAACAAGAAACCTGTCAAATATTAAAGAATGTAAATCCTGTATCCGTTTCGTGAGCTCTTTCTTGGGGCATGTCCCGTCCAACATCTGCCTTAAGGAGGCTGGACCTTCCCCTGAATCCCCCAACTGTATCTCATGTAGTACACAACACAATGACAAAAACAATAATAATTGCAGTTATACAGTTTATTTTTTTGGCATTTTGTTGTGCTTACGAGGGCAGGACACAGCTGTGGTTTAGCTGAAGTAAAACTGTTAATCAGTCAGAGAAGTTAAACTATAAATATCCAAAGTATGCAGCAACTCTTTGTCGGTCATTGCAGACTCCGTCTCTGATGTACAGACCCCTTTTCAAAGGCCGATCATACCATAAAATACCAAAAGACGTTGTTTCTACAATCCTCATTTCAGATTTCCACCACAGCTACGGACGTCGTCCTGGTAATGCTTCAAAGTGATGGAAAATATTTTTTTACTCCTACGATAGGACTGGAAATTCTGTTTGTACTTGAAAGAAAACTCCAATGATCTGGCACACACACACTCCTGTGATCAAAGGCCCACACACACTCCTATGATCTTGGATCTCATCGCATGGTAGTGAATCCTCTCAGAATATATATATATATATCTATAACCATTTTCCGCTTGTAGCAGACACAGCGGCGAGACACTGAGTTCCTTGACCATGCATTGGGAAACCGGACTGAGACCACCAGCCGGAAAGACGAGCAGAATTCTTGAGGAACCGCATACAGACACCTGAAAGGAACTCTTCATCGTGACACGGCCTGGTTATTGGAACCTTTCTCTGTAAAGGGAAACACCCACAGTTCTTACCGGACTCTCCACAGCGATTCGAACTGTCCAACCAACACACAACTCGCGCAGTATTTTTCACTACATTACATTTTGCTGACGCTTTTGTCCAAAGCGACTTACAATCATCGGGGCAGGTAACATTAAGAGTCCACACTGGGATGACCTAGAATCGAACGCCAACCTTCTGTACCATAGTCAGCGGTGTAAACCACTAAACCACACCAGCTTTTTCGATACGAGAAAATTGTGGTAATAGTGGTAGTTCTTGCACGAGAAGTCTCTTCTTGAATTTCTCAGTTTGGGATCAGACAAACTACATCTTTCTGTCGTCATGGCCGACTGAGCTGAGACCTGAGCATTTTGAAAACATTTCTTTAAAATCTGACAAAACAATTATTTATTTGTCTGAATATTTTTCACATCCTATCATACTAGAGTCCAGAGGCACTCAGGAAGTCAATTTTACTCCTTTTTAAGGAAGCCTATGTCCGCCAGCAAAAGAAAAAAAAAAGGTGAAAAGTTAGCGTTGATAATTTAAAAAGGCTCATGAAAAGTCAAAATGATGAGATAAAAAGTCATAATAATGAGAAAAAAAGTAAAAATTATGAGATAAAAAGTCATAATTATGAGAAAAAAGTCATAATTGTGACATGAAAAGTCAAAATGATGAGATAAAAAGTAAAAATTATCAGATAAAAAATCATAATTATGAGAAAAAAGGTCATAATTGTGACATGAAAAGTCTAAATTATGAGATAAAACGTAAAAATGATGAGATAAAAAGTAAAAATGATGAGATAAAAAGTCATAATTATTAGATACAAAGTCATAATTATGAGATGAAAATAAAAATAAATATTAGCTAAAAAGGAAAAATTATGAGATAAAAATGTGTATCTTATCAAGGCTACTTGACCTTTGTTTTTCTTTGGATGGCGCACACCGACACATTCCATAATATTCCAGAATATTCTGGAATGATATTTCTGTCAATCAAACTTCCCCTCGTCTGACGCGCTCTCGCAATGCCTTGTGGGAAACCTAGTCCCGCCCGTCACCTTGCTGCTCGTCTCCCTTCGCCTCTCAGGAAGCGATAAAACTACAACGCGCCCGGCGGGCGGTCGGTCGCTCGGTCGCGGGGAGAGGAAGGTCCAGGTCCAGGCTCGAGGCTCCAGGCTCCGTCCCGACATGTCGACCCTCCGGTGCGTGCTGTTGCTCGGCCTCTGTCCCGCGGTGTGCGGCCTCCTCCAGACTCTGTACTGCGCCTGGTCGCAGCGCTGCGACTGCGACTTCAAGCCGAACGTCCGAGGTGAGAAGTTTGCTTGGGTTCTTCTCCCTGCCGTGGCGGAAGCTAACTTCCGGTTAGCTGAAGCTAACGTCCGGCTAGCTTGCACAGAAACGATATATAAAGTCACGGCGTTTGTTCAGTTTGTTCGGCGACGTAACGTGTGTGTTGACCTGGAGAGATGCTGATCTAACCGACATGTGAGTCTCCAGGGATCCAGAAGAGCGACTCTAGGTGTATTTATTGACAGTAGTGGATGTTATGCTAGTTAGCAAAACAGCGCGACACGTCACTCGCTGTGTTGCATGTAACCAGAGGCGATTCTAAAGTATGTGGGGCCCCGAGGGCAGAAAATCAAAGTTGGGCCCCTGTTATAAATAATCTATCTATTTAAAAACTATTCCTTGTTTCATATTTTACATTTCAGGGACAATGTAATTTAACACAGTTCCAATACAGATGACTAAACTTGTGTGCCGGATCCTGCACTATAATAATAATAATAATAATTGTATTTATATAGCACCTTTCAGAAGTAGCTTCACAAAGTGCTTTCACTAAAACATACAAATCACAGACAATTTAAATCAGCATTCCATCATTAATACGGTTTTCAGGTCACATATATGTATAAAAAGAAGACAATATAAGAAGAGGACATGGCTACTATGGTTTTTTACGTTTACATCGTAATGAAGATTTCAGTTTCATGAAACCACAGGCCAACTCCACAGACATGAACAATACATTTAAATACACTCACCAAACATCAGATTAAACAAAAGAAATAATGTGATGCGAGTGTCAGTCACGTAATTCAAAAGTCCTGACGACCACGTATCGGTCACATGATTTTTTTAACCCAAGTGTGAATGTATTTAAGAGATTTTGATATTGTCAAAAGGTGTAAAAGCACTGATACGCAAACTGAATATGTTTTGACAAGTTTTACATTTTTAAATAAATTTGCAGGTTTAAATGAACACAATCATACATAAGTGAATCAAATGTGCTTATAACAACAACACAGCCGTTGTGAATGAAGTCATGTGGAATTGTAAGAAACGACCCAACCATATGTGAACTAATTGACATTGACATTAAGAGATTTAGTGTTTTAAACAGAAGCGTTTCCTCTTCTGTTGTCTCAAAAGAATACAAAGAAAATTATTATTATTTTTATTAATTTTGTGATTTATGTTTAAATCCATCAATAACTGTTTTAGTAAACAAGCGAACAGACGAACCGAACCAAATCGCATGGCGACAGTTGATGCTGACGCACTTTGTCCGCCATATTTTACTTCACGTGACGAATCCACGTCGCTGCTGTGTCTTGGAGACCTGCTACCTTTGGTCGTTGTGACACAGTATCAACCAAATCACCATGGTAATCGTGGTTATTGAGGATTTAAGATTGTATAATTAACTGTCAGGAATTTAGCAACATTGTTAGCCTTGATACCGGTAAACATTTGTTTTCTCTGGGACTTTAACGTTGAGTGGCTTCTTCCTTCCTTTTTATATATAAATATATATATATATTTATATTACGTTTTAACCACTCAGCTGTCGAGGATCAGCTGGTAACGTTAATATCACGGCGTGTCTTTTGTTGCCCCCCCCGTGGCCCAGACTTGGAGTGGGACCTCTACAAGAACGTCTACGGTCAACACCTGGCGCAGGACATCGTGTCCGAGGAGGTGGCCCGGTTCCTCCAGAACAAAAGCCCCGACCGGCCCCTGGTGCTGTCCTTCCACGGCTCCTCCGGGACGGGCAAGTCGCTGGTCAGCTCCATGCTGGGGAACCACCTGTACGGCTCGGCCATGAGCAGCCCGTACGTCCACCAGTTCGTCCCCACGCTGCACTTCCCCTCGCCGCAGCACGTCGACGAGTACAAGGTGAGTGGGGGGGGGGGGGGGGGGGGGGGGCACGAGTGGTCAAGGTTTGATTGAATCACTTCTGGAGTGAAATGAGGAGTAAATACTAGAGTCCGACCAATATATGAGCCTTTAAATGTGCATTTATGTTTATACATTTTAGGTCGTATGAATGTTTATTTTCTTAATTCAAATAATATTTATTTGGTTGTATTTGTATTTTTTTTTTTTATGGTTAAACAAAAAATATTAAACCTCAATTACATTTCTGTCATAAAGGTTTTGATAATGACCTCTTAGGAATCATTGACAAATTATAAATAATATATATCTATATATATATAGATATATATAGATATGCACTTTAATAAATTCAGCCCAAGTTGCCTCTACTTTTTATTCCCCTTACAACCAAATGTAAGGCAGGAAAAGTTAAATACCGTTTATACTTGTAGAATCAGATTAATTGAATCCTTTTGTAAGTAAAAGAAAACATTATTGGGTAAGTTTGTTTGTGTTCCTTGGGGAAAAGAGTAAGCGTCAAGCCCAAACTTGGACAAACTACATAGTGCATCAAAGGACAGAAGTATTTTCATCCTTTACAGACTTTGTGGGAACTTTATATTTCCGTCTGTTGGTTCCACAGGAGCAGTTGAAGAGCTGGGTGAAGGGGAACCTGACGGAGTGCGCTCGCTCCGTCTTCATTTTTGACGAGATGGAGAAGATGCCCCCGGGTCTCGTCGACGTCCTGGAGCCGTTCCTGGGTCCGTCCCACGTCGTGTTCCTCACCAACTACCGCAAGGCCATCTACGTCTTCATCGGGTAACTAATACACTCACACACACACACACACACACACACACACACACACACACACACACACACACACACACACACACACACACACACACACACACACACACACACTGGCGTAGCTGACTCTGGTGTTTCCTGCAGCACCACGGGTGAGGAGGTGATCAACAGACGGATGGTGGAGAACCGGCAGGCCGGACGGGAGCGGGAGGAGATCGACTTGGCCGAACTGCAGGACGCCGTCGCGCACACGCTTTACACCACCAACACGAGTGAGTCGCAAAACCTCTCTCTCCTTTCTTTCTGTCTTCTCGTCGAACAGACTCAGTTACTAGTTTGTTTTTCCTCTTTCTCCAGGCGGCTTCTTCCAGTCGAGCATCGTCAAGCAGAAGCTCGTCACCAGCTTCGTTCCCTTCCTGCCGCTGAGCCGGCGCCACGTGGAGCAATGCGTCCGCTCGCAGCTCAGCCAGCGGGGCAGCTGCGGCCGCACTGACGTGGTGGAGGCAGTAGGGGGCGACATGACCTACGCCCCCGCGCCGGGGCAGTACTTCTCCACCACGGGCTGCAAGGCCGTCGCCGCCAAAATCAACCTCTTCCTGTGAAGCGAGCCGTTGGTTCTTTTATTTAAATGTTTTGGGACCGAAAGGGAAACTTCTTCCTCTGAGGTGAGTCGCTGGAAACAAACGGGAGCTGTGACCGTCCTGCCTCGTGGAGGTCAGAGGTCAGAGCGGAGGGAATCAAACTCGCGACCCCTCGGTGCCAGGTTTCCCCCGAAGACGTTCGTCGCTCCACGTTCCCGTCTGTGAGACTCGAGTCGCTCTACCTCAAACCCAACTCCACTTCTGATTCGTGAAGTTGGTTCAGATTGTTTACTACATGTTTAGTTTCTTTTAAATTCATTATTATTCATTATTATTCCATATCTTTATTTTTTTCCCGGCGTCGTCTCGAGGTTCCAGCCGGAGCTTTGGTTCCTCGCTCGTCTTTTCAGCGTCTCACAGGAAAAGAGAAGGAGCTCGGACTCTTTTCTCACTGTTATGTCTTAAAAAATACTTTTTTTCTCCATATATAGACTCTTTATGAACTTTTTAATTTCTTTGACAGACAAAGACTTTGAGGGAGTTTCAGGTAAAAACCTTTAGTCTGTAAAATGTTGTTTTATATTTTGAAGAGGTTTTGGAAGTTAAACTCACAAACTCACTCAAAATATAAAAGTGTTGAGACATTACAAAATGACTTGAAAACAAAAAAGATGGAGGAAAAAATAATAAATCCCTCTGAATGATGAATTATTATCATAATTCAAGTACAGTTCAAAAACTTTAAAATGAGTGTGGCTGCAGAAATGTAAAGGGAACTTCGAGGCTACAGGTACAAGTGTTTTTATATAAGAACTCCAATATTGATATTGAATATCAGATCTTTAAATATGACCTTATGGCTTCACTCTGACTTTTTTAAATATATTTTTTATTATGAACTAGAATGTTACTCAGAGCTCGACTGTCCTGAAATCCAATCAAGACACATTTGCACATTTGTTTTTTATTCTTAATGATCCAGGAATTATTCACTGGAAAATCAGGGACAAAAAAATAGTTCAATAGAAAGAGATAAAACAATAAAACAATTCCTGGATCCCCAGCTTCCTCCGTGTTCCATCAATCCACCAAGGTCTCTGGAATTATCTGATCGGGAGTATTTCATCCTGCTGAAAAACATACAAACGATGGGTGAAATCATAAGTGAAAGTGCCAAACATAGTTAATTTTTTAAAAGCTGAAAGAAGAAGAAGAAGCAGAAGATGGATTTATGTTTACTTTAACAGTCTGTGTTCCAGCAGCACGTGAGCTCTTCTGCCACCAGGGGGCAGTAAAGACTCGACGCAGAGTTTCACCTGGTGCTTTTTTTAAAAATCACTCACTCCCTCATAAGTGACTGTAATTATTTATTTGACCTTATTTAATTTCATTGTATTTTTAGTGTAAGCATGTATTTTCACGGTGACGACACTTTAAACTGCACTTTTCCTTCACGGAGACGTCGAGAGAGATTCGCTCTGTGAAGACAAAGTGAGACTGAGTCCGGGTGAACACTTTTTGATGATGAAAATTATCACGTACTCATTAACGACTTTAAATTATATATTGTTTATTGTATTGAATCATGGGTTTATGAAGAAATGCAGGATTTCTTAAAAAAAATTTTTTTATTGACGAGCTGGTTGATGAAGATGAATTTTCTTTCCCATGTCATAATATCAGACACACGACGATCTGAGTTTTCAGGCCGACTTGTGTCTTTTGTGTTTGATTCAGACTTTACATTGTTGTTGTTTTTATTTTTTTTGTTCTTTGACCTTTAAGTTTTCAGTTTCAGCGACTGAAACTTTACCCTGAATCAAAATGTAACTTCTGTTACATTGTAAAGTGAGAAAAATAAAAAATATCCAGGAAAAGATCAAACTGTTCAGTTTTTTTCTTCAGACTTGTGTAAAGAGAAGCAGCTTCTCTTCTCTTTGTTTCATAATCATGGTTTTGAATCTGTAAAAACCTCTTTACAGTTTGTAATATCTAGAGGACTTATTCACAGAAATTGAATATATTGTCCATAACTATGTTCATATATGAGTTAAATATAGTCACATGAGGTGGACCGACCTCCGTGTGAGTCTCCATGTTTCTACGTCGTGTTGAATACGCTTGTTGAACTAAACGCTCCAGAACACGTCGCGTTCACGTTGAATTGAAATGGAATCAGCGGTGCGCCTCCATAAAGTGTCCCCTGTCGGTCGCTCAGTTGGTTGGGGTTTTTGCTACTTCACCACCAGATGCTGGTTGAAACAAACTAAACATTTTCCTGATTCACGACTTTAGTTATTTTGAAGAACTTGTCATAGAAGCTGGAACTAAAGATTGTGTCAGATGATTGAATGTGGATATTCTTTAATATATGACGCAGATCCTGTCGTCAGTATCCAACATTTTATAAAACTTTCCACAGGGTTTGGTCTATGATTTGATTTTTTTGTATTTTCAATGATGTGTTAGTGAAATGTCGAGCGTCTGTTTGTCGCCTCGGAACAGGAAGCAGACGTGATCTCTTCTCTCCGACAGGAAATTAATAGTTTCTCCCCGTCGGATATGAACAGGTGTCAGAGGGCGTCGTGTGTGTGTGTGTGTGTGTGTGTGTGTGTGTGTGTGTGTGTGTGTGTGTGTGTGTGTGTGTGTGTGTGTGTGTGTGTGTGTGTGTGTGTGTGTGTGTGTGTGTGTGTGTGTGTGTGTGTGTGTGTGTGTGTGTGTGTGTGTGTGTGTGTGTGTGTGTGTGTGTGTGTGTGTGTGATACTTCAGTTACTTCTAGACTCAGTTCTCTGTCTCACCAGCAAACTGCCCAACGTCCCGCTAACAGCATCTCAGAAAGAATTTTTTCTCTACCAGCACCCCGCTGCCTCCCCCCCCCAACACACACACACACACACACACATAACACATATACATATATATATATGCATACACGCGCATGCCACGATCCTGCCGTGATGACTTCATTACCACACACACCCTCACCCTCCTCCTCCACCATGCGGAGCGGTGCGAGGAAGAGGAGGGGTTCGAAGGTCAGCTTAGAGAGGCCTCTTCACTCCAGCTGCTGTATCGTCCTCTTCCTCCTTCTGGACGAGGACACACACACACACACACACACACACACACACACACACACACACACACACACCTCGTGTGACCTCCGGGCCTGTTTTCACACGCTCCCGGCTGAAGACCGAGGTCCAGCTGTCTCCTCGGGACACTTCCTCTTCTCCGTTCCCTTTACCTTCATCCCTCTCTTCCTCTTCCTCTCCTTCCTTCCCTCGGCGGCTCCTTCACGAAAATGGGATGTCAAAAGCCACTTTCACCTCCTTCTCCTCCTCCTTGCTCCTTCCAGGCCCTCCCTTCTTCCTCCCCTCCGTCCGAGGCGGGGGGGGGGGGGGGCGACAATGGGACGCTGCTCCTTCCTCCCCTCCTCCCCACCCACCTCCACATCTGTGAGTGCCCCTCTGTCTCCTCATTCTTCTCCCTAACCGCTCCATTATTGGTCTTCTTTCACTTGTAAATGTGGCCAGCGATACTTCTGATGGGTCTTTTATGCGGGCGGCCGGGGTCAGGGGAGAGGTGGGGGCTGTGGGGGGAGGAGGGGGAGTGGACACAATGAGGGGGGTGGGTCAGGGTTGAGGGGGGGGGAGGAGGGGAGGTTAGTTTAAGGAGTCTTGTGCTGTTTTTTTGTGTTTTTTCTTGCGGGCCAAAGTGTGAGGGGACAATCGTGACAAAGAGTTAAATCCTTTTTTGTGTGTGCAGTCATTTGGGACGGGCGGCTCTCGCCTCGGCATTCCTGCAGCTGGCCGTCCCCCGGCAGGACGGAGAGGAGCGGGGACCCGGGCCTCCGAGCGAAAGGGACGACCCTTTCTTTTTTCAAACAAACCCACATGAGCCGAGGGCCTTTTAGCAGAAGGTCCCAATCCAGCGAGTTGTGGACGCTGGTGGGCGACGCCACGACAGACGTCACAATTGAACTTCACTATCAAAGCATTAGGAGCAAAGAAGGTGTCAAAAAACAGAAGAGAACTTTGAAGTTGTAGCTGGACGAGTCCGTATCTGAGTTTGGTCGCAAGCAAACATTTGTGCTTTTTTTTCGTCATTTCCAATATTTGCCCGTTCACTTCCCTCCGGTGTCTAACACACAACATGTGAATATGTGGCTCCAGCTCAAATATTTCAACTATTATTATATTTGAATATTTAAAAAGAAAATCCGAAGTGGCCACTCTGGGGGGGGGGGGGGGGGTGTGTGTGTGTGTGTGTGTGTGTGTGTGTGTGTGTGTGTGTGTGTGTGTGTGTGTGTGTGTGTGTGTGTGTGTGTGTGTGTGTGTGTGTGTGTGTGTGTGTGTGTGTGTGTGTGTGTGTGTGTGTGTGTGTGTGTGTGTGTGTGTGTGTGTGTGTGTGTGTGGCTGAGTGGCCTCCACAGTGTCATGGCCTGACCAGTGTTCTGTGAGATTATCTGTTATTTTAGCTTCTGTTCTGACCTCTGACCTCTGACACACACACACACACACACACACACACACACACACAGTGGAGGGGTGGTCGGTCCCCAGGACAACAGGTGGACAAAGGGGACGCGGCGGGGGGAATGTGAGGCGCGGAGGGGCGAGGAGGGTGCTGGGGGGGGTTATTACTGGGGGCTGATGGGAGATGAGAGGGCGCTGGGGGTCAGGGCGACCTTGGCCTCTGTGCGGTGGTCAGATGGGGTGCGAAGGCCACCGGCCGCGAAGGAGGAGGATGAGGAGCGAGGAGGGATAAAGAATGTGAAATGCTCCCTTCAAACCCGCAGTGATTAATGACTAAACACACACACACACACACACACACACACGGCGACCGGCTGACCCCCGGGTCGTGGTCGTGGTCACTTTCCCAACGCTCCTGATTGATGAGCGATTCCTTTCCCACCACAAATTATGGTAATAACGCCGAGAGGGAGACGAGGAGCTGCAGCTGCTCGGCAGCGGGAATCACATCCACCTCAGATTCTGCTGAGCAGAAACAGTTCCAGTGGGTTTTCTCATGACGTAGAAAATACTTCCCAAGGTCAAAGGTCACACGTAGGATTTTCTCCAGATTCACCTCCGGGTGTATTTTGTTTTAAGAACTGTAGCTTCTGATGAAACGACCTTTCATCCTCGTCGATGTGATTTGACCTCCGGAGGATTGAAGATTTACTTTACTGCTTCACAACCTGTTCAGACGTGGACCCGTCACGTTATTTCCTCCAGATTTTGGTCTGAACGCTGCGACGCACTGAAGGAAACGGTGCTGGTGAACTTTTATCTAACTTCACTCAGATGTCAAGATATTCAGTGTAAAAAAAGATCACAAGAAATGCTGCGTCTTGAATTCCCTCGACTGGCATCGAGGAAGATTGACAGTTTGACAGTTTGACAGTTTGCAGGATTAAACAACGACTACTGAACGGATCCATTCAACTCTGTAAATGAGCAGATCCAGGAACTTTTAACGTTGGGTTTTTTGATATTTCCACTGATTCCCGGGAATAATTAGTGGAACTTAATGAAAAAAATGTATGTACATATTGAGCGGATTGATATCTATGAGATCAGGGGCGGGAGCATCGACAAGGCGTCAGTCGAGGCGTCTTGCGAGGACGCCGCCTGCACGCCGGTCTCACCGGGAGGAGACCCGGAGGTCGACCCAGGACCCGCTGGAGGGACGACATGTCCCATCAGGCCTCGGGATCC
>NC_061533.1:1937500-1947500 GCF_022379125.1 Scophthalmus maximus | reverse complement strand
CCTTCATTTCGTCGTGGAAATCTGTTTCTCACTTTCATCTCAACTTCTTATTATTTTCAGATGAATGTTCAGAAATTAGAGGATTTGTTTTGAGACACGTGTGGACGGAGGAACATGATCGGTTTTCTTACATCTTCTTCCGTATTGTGAGAGAAAACCTGAAAACACGGCGAGATTCTTTTAATGTAATACAGAAAATGTTCGCAGGTTTTTAAAAGGCATTGAGAATAAACAGCCAGACAAAAAGTTTTTAACTGTAAACGATTTGTTCTTTAAGCAACAGATATTCAAACACGAGCTTGTGACGTTTGTCCATTTTGACCAAACCTCACTTCCTGTTGCATCATCTCAAGTCTGTCTATTAATGTGAGAATAAGTCAGAGTCTCAGTGAAGAGCCTGTTTCTCCATGTTGACTGGTTTTCTCTTGTCCTCCTCCTCCCTCTCCTGCGCTGCTCGCCTGCCCCCTGCTGGCGAGGCTGGGGACTGGGCGTCCTGCCGGGCGTCGTCCTGCAGGGCGAGCTGGGAGAGGAGGAGGTCCACACTCTGGACCAGAACAGAGTCCAGCACCTTCCGCTCCTCCGACGAGAAGCGACCCAGGACGTGACGCTCCACCGACGACTTCCCCGCCGGCCGGCCGATCCCGACACGGAGTCTCATCATCGCCTGCAGGAGACGAGAGGAGGAAGAGGAAGATGATGTGATCCACACGAATTCACATCAACTGCCGATTGTTTTTATTAATTATGTTATATTTTGTGAGAAGTGTTGCAACAACTATAAATATAAAGTTTCAGCAGGGTTTTCCCCCCCAGGCATGTTATATAGTGTATATATATATATACACACACACATATATATATATACATATATATATATATACACACACAAACATATATATATATATATATACATACATATATTATACACATATACATATATACACACAAACTCACACACACACACACACACACATATATATATAAAGTTTATCAAATCAAATCATAAAAACAGTAATAGAAAAGTCAATGAAGATCAATATAAATCAATAACAGAACTACAGAGTGTTGTTATTATTACTGGACACTCACGTCCGTCTGAAGACAGTCGACACAGGAGCGGACTCCGTTGTGACCTCTGCAGAGAAGAGTTCAAAGTTAATTTTGCGTCTTCAGTTTCATTATTATGTTTTTTCGTGCACTTCAAACACTTCTCCACAATATTTTCACCAGGAAGTTCTACCGACCGGGCGCTTCCTCCGTGTTTGATGCTGATCTTCCCCAGAGGCTTGTCCAGCTCGTCGTGGACCAGCACCACGTCTTCGGGCCTGACGCCGTATTTACCAGCTGGAGAGAGAAAATGACTTTATGGTTGTATATAATATAAATAAAGCTAAGATGACACACACAGTAACAGTGACCTCACCCGCTTTCACCACGGACACCCCGTTGACGTTCATCGGCAGCCGGGGGCGGAGCAGCACCACGTGGGCGTGTTGGGCCTCCGACACGACGATGACCTCGCCGGACACGTGCTTGTCGCCGCGCCAGCGCTCGGCAGCGTCGAGCCGGGCGGCGAGCGCGCCAAGCACCGCCATGCCCACGCTGTGTCTGGTGCCCTCCATCCCCAGGTTCCCCAGACCCACCACCTGACAAACACACACACACACGTTTCATTATTATCACGTATTTAAATGTTCAAAATAGTTGATTCTATTCTAAAATAGTTGGCGATAAACTTGGTAGCAGAATACTACTATTTTTTAACTTTTACAACTGTTGCAGCTCTACGACTCCAAAGCCCACCTGAACTTGTTTTATGGTTTTATTATTATTTTATGATGAATGCAGGTAATATGATATGGAATGTGGTTGACTGTGTGTGTGTGTGTGTTTTATGTTTTATACGAATGTGTGCAATACTGCTTCGTTATTTCGTTGTATTCATTGTAATATAATGACAATAAAGGCTTTCTTTCTCATCTAATGTGACAGTGTGCGTTGAGCCATATTCAATAAAAACGAACAAAAGGATTTATAGTGAATGTTTGAATTGCTGCTACAAAGCTCATTCATCCTCAGCGTTACGTCCCATGACGAACACTGGTACTGATGGTACCGATCCACTGTTGACAGAAACACTATAAGAGTGACACGCTTGTGACCACTGAGCTCACAGTGATGTCACAGTCGTCGTTACGCGTCAACACACACATTCTTCTCACAACGTCACTTTGTGTGCCGTCACTTCTGCGGCTCAACAAACTGGGACTGTGAACAGGACAAACTGAACTCCATTGTGAATTCAGTTTCTCTCAAACGCCACTATAACCAGATTATCACAGGGAGACAAAAAACTCTTTAAAACAGTTTTAGATTTGCGAAACCTTTAAAAAAATATAATTCAGGGGGAATCTGAAACTATGTTTTAAAGAATATTTGGTCCTCTCTGTGACAATCCGTCCAGATTCGACAGATGTAGGTCCGGTGGTTTTCTATCTGGACCTGGTACAATAGGAGGACAGCTCACAAGTACCGTCGGGACGTTCTACAACGCCCAACGTGAAAAGGCATAATCACCAAATTTCTCTCAGTTACGCTTCGTCATGAAAAAAAAATCAAAAACCAAAATTGCAATAATTATCGGTGTTATCTTAAATCAAGCACCTTGAGTCGCATTAGGCCTTTTCCTGATGACGGGGCTTCTACTGGGAAGATAATAATGAAATCATAATTATAATTATAGGATTTTCAGTTGAGATTTTTTTCCCCCACAGGTGTACGTGTTTGTGACGAAGCATATCTGAGAGGTACAATAGAACGCAATATAAGACTTCAATTAAAAAAGGTCTTCAGCCTTCAATTATGGATTGGACATTTCTGACCAATCAGGAAAACGACACTCGATGATCAGATTTATTATTATTATTGTTTTTATTTAAAGTTGTTCGGCAGAAGTGTATAATCCAGACTGGTAATAATGTGTTCGAGTAAACCACTTACCAGTTTCCGGGGGCCGCGCGTGTGCAGCGCCGCCTCGACGCGCGTCGCCCGGGCGAACAGTTCGCTCAGCAGAACTCGGCTCACGACCCTCGACACAAGCCGTCGCATTGTGCGACAGACGGCGACGACACTAACTGAACCACAAACCGTCCACCGGATGTTATCAAGTCACATTTCACACGTTTTTCATAGAATTCAATGCGGCGAAAAAGAACCGTTCAGCCCGTTTAACACCCACGTGTACTCCACGTTGTCGAGGTAACTTTCCCCTGACACCGGCAGCAGCAGCTTGCTAACGTTAGCTTAGCTTTCTGTAGCTTGTTGGCTAACTCAGGGCAGCAAGACGCCGCGGGACGCGGCGACAGTCCCGCTCCCGGCGAGTCAACATCAATATATATGAATATGAAATAATGTAAAACCTGTTCACAGTGAGAATCTATCTCACTAATCTGCCCTAGCTCTTCTACGAGTTAGCATTAGCCTGTTCCCCCTCCTGACGGGAATCGCCATCACTTCCGGGTCAACGAGTGTAGGAAAGACGACACGGAGCCAACAGCCGGGAGGCTACAGCGCCATCTAGCGGATTGAAGAACTACACGTTATCTCACTCACACTGTCAACACGCTACAGGTGAATGTGCTAATAAATACCATAAAAATAAATGAATAACTTGGAGATATCATTATGCAACCTCCTCATTTCATTACTTATATCAACAAAATTGTTTTGTATTTCAAACATTATGAATTTGTTTGAATATGTAAATTAGCCTTAATCTAATTAAATATTTGCCGAGATCTTTTTTTTAATTGATGGGGGGCAATCCAGATATTAGAGCAGCAATAGACAGGTAATATAAAAAATAGAATAAAATAAAACAGAAAGCAATAGAACTATATATATATATATAAAAAAACAAGGCAATTCAAAGTGCTTTACATAAAACATTTAAAGCTTTGGGAAGAAAAAATCATAATAAAATATAATAATTAATAAGAGAAAATCCAAACATGTTAAAGTAGAATAAGACAGGTGATAAAAGTTACAGTGCAGTACAAGAAATGAAAGGCAGCGGCAAACAGAAAAGTCTTCAGACTTGATTTAAAAGAACTGAGAGTTGCAGCAGTCCAGCAAGTTTCTGGGAGTTTGTTCCAGATCTGTGCAGCATAGAAACTGAACGCTGCCTCTCCACGTTTAGTTCTAACTCTGGGGACAGAGAGCAGACCTGTCCCGGACGACTGGAGAGATCTGGATGGTTCGTAGCAAAGTAGAAGTTCAGAAATGTATTTAGGCCCTAAACCATTTAGTGCTTTGTAAACCAACAGTAGTATTTTGAAGTCAATTCTTTGACAAACAGGAAGCCAGTGTAAAGAGCAGTAAACCCAATATCCAGTTATATTCTTGAACAAGTCACATCATTTCAAAATTTCAGTTGGTTACATTAAATCTCTCAGTTAAAAGAAGACAACAAAGAAAAAAGAAAGTCATTGAAATGCTTTATGTATTTTCATTTGTCAAACAGGTTTTTGCCTTTTGCGTCGTTGATTCAGCATCACTCAAACTGATGCTCAGTCTTGAGCCTGGGGGCAGCGAACCACGTGGGGCACCGGCTGACACCTCTCCACCACGGCGTTGATCTCGCCCACGCTCACGTCATTGTAGGTGCCCGTGATGTACGTCCAGTGGGTGTCTCCGTTGTGGTTGGTCCTGCTCAGCCTGCCGGTGAAGGGGATGTCGCCCGTCATCTTCCGTCCGTCCGTCCTCGCGGTGGGGGGCAGGTTTTCACGGAATACTTGGGGACGGACCCGTACGAGTCTTCAACCCACTGCAGGAACTCAAAGTGGTCCACGTTGACCAGCACTTCAAACCTGGAGGACGTGTACTCTTTGTCGGCGTAGGGATACTGGCAGAAGCCTCCTTTGCTGGGAGTGTGGAATCCGGCCTCGCAGTTGACTTTGCACACGTAGTCTGTGCGTTCGGTGTAGCCGTTGAAGATGGCGACAGCGCCGTCTGGCAGGGAGCCGTTCCATTGGACCCACTCGAGGTTGAGGTCGTCTCCTCTTCTGGGATGTCTCTAACATCTGGAGGGTTGATGACTTCACGGGACGGGACCACGTCTCCCAATGTGGGGTTGAGCCATGGCTCTACACAACAAGACAGAAAGGAAATGACACTGGGTTTGAATGTGTAGATTGCATTTTTCAGAGAAGTATACTGAGTGTCCATTTGCTGAAATGGCACGTAGGAATTTAATTCTGCGTCTGATGAAGTGACTCACTTTCTCTTTCCTGCAGCTGGGAGACGAAGAGCAGCAGGTCGGACTGCAGCGCTGCAGCACCGCCAGGACCAAGGCGACACACCACCTCCTCTGGACACATGGACAAAACACAAACGTATCAGGGGGGAATTCAATCTGCCGATCCAAAACTCAAACTGAACCTGAACCATATCCTTCCACTGATTTCACGTAAAAGAAATTTCTCCTACTAAAGCTTCTTTCTGGATAAATAAAGTTACAGTATATACAACACCAGTGACAATTGTTGGGTGTTTTTTTGGGGCAGATTTTAGGCCAACCCTCGAAAACAATAGAGTTATATCTCTCACATCCGGTTTCCATTAAATTCCCCAGTAAGCAGCTTTAAGATTAGAAAAATCATTTTATTGCGCTGTGTGAGATACAGTATATCATTTTCTTAAGCAACTCTTTTCATTGGGGTTTTCAAATTTAAAAACAAGCAATTGAAATTGAAATTAAGAAAAAGTCTCGCCTGGAGCATACGAAGAAAATGTGAAATAAAATGAAATAAATATCTTTTTCAAAATAGAGACATGGAAAATAAAAATGATCCTTGTTTCTTCCCTTTAACTGGGACAGTTTTAGGAACACACGTGAGGGAAAATGGATGAAAATAATTTTATTTATTGCAAAATTCAGTTGAGAAAATTGAACAAACAAGAAACAAACAAAAAAATTCACAATAAATAAAAGAAATTGTGGAAGACCAAGAAGGTTTAATTGGTCAATTGTATTTTAATATTTCACATTTCAATATTCAAGACATTCTGGACCTCAAACCTTTACATACTCTGTTCAATACACTCATATTGCTATATCTAAATTACTATGTGGCGATATGGGGTAATGCATACAAAATCAACCTACAGTCGTTATGCGCATTACATAAAAGAGCAATAAGAATCATCAATAAAGTTGGATATCTGGAACATACAGATTCATTATTCTTAAAGTCCCATGCACTTAAGTTCATTGATCTGGTTAAATTTAAGACGGCACAAATGTATGTACAAAGCAAGCAATAATCAACTTACCGGAAATATACAAAAACTGTTTATGGAAAGACAGTGTGGGTATAACTTGAGAGGTATAACTTAAGAGGGGAACTTTATTTCAAAATACTTACATTTCAGAACAGTATGTGCAAAAGAAGGTGAATTTTCTGGAATGGTTTGGAACTGGAAATAAAATGTGGCACAAACATAATTCCATTTAAAAAGAGGTACAAAACCACTTTTCTAAAAGAATATTGGCCTGAGGGTGCACTGAAATAACTTACTTCAGTGAATACTTCAGTGAATGAATTAAGATTGTTGTCTTAAATTTAACAAGTTAAGAAGCAAATAAGTTAAGAGAATTGATTCAAGTTGAACAAACGTAACTTATTTGTGAGTTCCCAATTGAAGTTAGCAATTTCCCTTTTTCAGGGTAGGTGTTTTTGAGTGGGATTTTGTTTTTGTTCTTTTTTCTTTGTTGGCTTTTAAATATTTTGAATGTAAATAATTTGGTGAAAACAGTTGTTTATAGCTGCTAATTTTGTACAGTAAATTATAAGCAGTTAAATAAGGAGGGGGGGGGGGGGGGTATTAAGCTTTGGCTTACTCCTGCTGCTTTTTGGACATATATGATTTATTTATTTCTAAATATTATTTATGACACTTGATAAACATTTTTTTGTTTGTTTTTGTATGCAGTGTCACACTTGCTTTTTTATTCTTTTTATTTGTTCGAAATAAAAAAAGAAAAAATAATAATTTAAACCAACAGGCTTTTTGAGAGCTCCATGTTATTGAAGTGTTCTGCTGACGTTTACTAAAACTGGCCAAATGTATGTTCGGACTCCGTCAATGAGGATTTAAAAAAGAGTTAATTCAAATGCATCAGAGAAATCTTAAAATAGCTATGTGATGTTTACAGCGAGTAAAATATTCATGGCTGCATTTGAATTAACTGTCTCTTTTATTTAATAATTGTGCTACTTTGTTGAAATGTGATTTTTGTTGTTTAGGTGTAGAAAATATTTTAGTTGGAAACAAAAATTTCACATAAAAATAGCTTCAGTTTCTTCTTGCAATATTCTAAAAATTATGATCAAATGATCAAAAATTTTTTGTAAAGAAACAGTTTGACATATTTACAGAATCATATAATAAACTGTTCATGGTGGGGGGGAAAGATCTGGAAAGATGCAGAGTAAAGAAAGTTGTAAGAGAACAAACAAGTCATCAGTACCTGCCTGAAGTCAGAATTAATAATAATAATAATAATCCATCAAATATTATTCTAAAAACTAATAAAAAACAAGTTGCATTTTCTCCAGATTGTTCAGATGTTTTAGATCCATTTGTTACTTGATTTTCAATCAATGTACAGAAGCAGTTTTTCCCTTGTCAGGTTCCTCCTTCAGTGACTCCGTCAAGTAAACTTGGTGGAAGGACGGAACACGGGCCAAGAAAGAATCTTGGTGCGGTTCGGGACAAAAGGGCGGAGCCAGGAATTTTAATTATCACTTTCTTTGATAAAGTGTAACTTGGCCTTTCAGTAAAACTTGTTTCCCAGGGAATTATTCATGGATCTTGATGGAAAAAAAGCTAAATTTGCGTTCATGAAGTGTCGCGTTCGCTTGTTTTCATGTCAAACCTGAAAGAATCACAGTCTCAGGTGAAGGTCGTCTTGCTGTCTCAATATGAAACGCATTGTGTCCATGACCAGGAATCCTCCGTCCTGCTGAACAGTTTACTCATTTTGATAAAGATAACATGAATTGATCTTTGGTCGGAGAACCGACTCCGAAGCCATATAATGTGATTCAACTCCACTCGGACCTGTTGTCCTCGCACGACCCTGTCGTTGAGAATCGCTGATGTCAAAGGAGGATTAACTGCTCCGTCACTGAGAGTCAGGGTCGATAATTAACTTCATGATCTTAGTCGTACCTGAAATACAGGCAACACGCGCATCTCGTAAATGTGCAGTGTAAAGATTTATTCACAACTGTATTTGAAAGTGTGGAGAACAACCTGTGAATCATTTTCACGCTGACTCTCTGTCGCACTGGATATTTCATGCTACACATTTGTAAAATGTGACCATTGCTTGTGTTATGGAAAGGAAATACATACGGTAACTACACAGTGGCTTTGTGAGGTATAACGATACTAGCATATTCCATGAAGTTCAATGAAATTGACACCAATTTATTGCAAACATTTACTCATAAAGACTCTTTGCCTGAAATGAACTGAAAAATGAACATATATTATGCATTTGCCCTCGATATATTTAATTATCTCTATTTCCTACGTTGTTTTTGTTTTTTAAACTGGACGTTGTTTGTTGCTAAATGTGGCGAAATGTTGCTGTTCTATTTCAGTGTGCTCCACTTCACACTCGCCGCCCCTCACGATGTGTGGTTTGTTGCTGGTAAAAGTAATTACTATTCTTTGTATGTAAATGTCGCAAACAAAAACGTTTCAACACAAATAGCACTGAACCAAAGGCACTTATTTTGAATAAAGGTCCCTTTCATCCATTTAATTTTTGAATAGAAAATGGTTATTTAAATGTTAATATAATTTTTCATCAGTTCCATGTGCTGGTGCAGAGATTGTAAAGACAATGGAAGAGGATTTAAAAACATGTGCACGTCTTTTTATTTATTGAGACACTTTTAAATTTTCAACATAACAAACATCAGATGCTTGAGAAGTATTCTCTAGGTGTCGCCGTCAGTCTGTCACGGACACGGTTTGGCGTCGGCCACAGGTTCGCAGCGGTCCACCACGGCCCGCACCTCTCCGATCTGGACTCCGTCGTACGTCCCGGAGATGGACGTCCACTGGGTCTCTCCGTCGCGGTAGGTGCGGCTGAGTCGAGCCGTGTAGGGGATGTCAGCTTTGATCTTGCGTCCCTCCATGCGGACTCTGCAGGAGTGGTTCGGCGGGACGGTGAGCTCCACGGACACAGAGTGGCTGAGCGACTCCACCCTGGTGGTTCCCCTGGAGAACTGCAGCGTCTTCTTGCCGCTCAGCTCGATGCCGCCGGAGCCAATGAAGGGGATGTTAGCGGTGATGCTGCCTGTCATGCCGAGCATGGTGGATCGACCGATGTTCCACGTGGTCTCCACCTCTGTAGAAGCCGAGATGGTGACTGTCTTCACCACCGCCTGGCACTCGTTGTTGGTGACCCCGGAGATACGCATGGTCTCAGGAGGATACTGGAAGATGGCGACCTCATCAATGGCGTACTTGACATTGCTGATGTCCTGGGTGTAGGCGTCCCTGTTGATGGTCAGGACCTGGTACTTCTTGTACCAGTACTCGTCGCCTTCCCACGGCAGGAAGAAGGCCTCAAACTGAGGAACGACCTTGCCGAGACCGTACTTGTTCTTCCCAACGTAGATGCCAACACCTGGGCAGGTTCTGACGGAATGCAGGGGCACTGAGCCGTAGGAACCTTCCTTCCACTCCAGGAACTCAAAGTTGTCTTTGTTGGCCAGGATCTGGAACTCAGGGGCGTAGTACTCATGGTCTCCATAGGGGTAGCGACAGTATGGGCCCAGGCTGGGGTTGTAAAAGCCGGCCTCGCACTTGTATTTGCAGACGTAGTCGGTGCGTTCGGTGTAGCCGTTGTAGATGGCAACGGCGCCGTTGGGCACCGAGCCGCCCCAGGTCAGCCACTCCAGGTTAACGTTATCGGCGA
>NC_061533.1:1912500-1932500 GCF_022379125.1 Scophthalmus maximus | reverse complement strand
CCACCGTGGTGGTCCCCTCTGAGAAGGTCACCGTCTGCTCCTTGGTGAAGTCCACCGTTCCCGGGCCGAGGATGGGCACTTTGGCCTTCATGGTTGAGACAGAGCCGTTGCGAGTTTCCCTCCCAATGTCCCAGGTCTTCTCCACCGTGCTGGTCTTCTCCAGCACCACAGTCTTCTCCACGTTTCTGCACTCCAGGTTGGTGACCTTGGCGAGCTTCAGGGCCTCCGGAGGATGGTGGAACAGCTCCATCTGGTCGATGGCGTACTCCACATGAGAGATGTGCTGGCTGTAGCTGTCTCTGTTGATCGCTAGGACCTGGTATGACTTGTACCAGTACTCGTCGCCCTCCCAGGGCAGGAAGAAGGCCTCGTGTTGGGTCACCACTTTGCCAAGGCCGTACTTGTTTTTCCCCACATAGATGTCGGACTTGGGGCAGGTTTTCACGGAATACTTGGGGACGGACCCGTACGAGTCTTCAACCCACTGCAGGAACTCAAAGTGGTCCACATTGACCAGCACTTCAAACCTGGAGGATGTGTACTCTTTGTCGGCGTAGGGATACTGGCAGAAGCCTCCTTTGCTGGGAGTGTGGAATCCGGCCTCGCAGTTGACTTTGCACACGTAGTCTGTGCGTTCGGTGTAGCCATTGAAGATGGCGACAGCGCCGTCTGGCAGGGAGCCATTCCATTGGACCCACTTGAGGTTGACGTGTTCGCCGAATATGGGGGAGGAGTGTGAGGTCGTCTCCTCTTCTGGGATGTCTCTAACATCTGGAGGGTTGATGACTTCACGGGACGGGACCACGTCTCCCAATGTGGGGTTGAGCCATGGCTCTACACAACAAGACAGAAAGGAGATGTTTTCATGTAAAGATTCAATTTTTCAGAAAAGTATATCGAGCAGGCTCCTATTTTCTGAAATGGTACGTTGCTAAATTCAGGAATTTGACTTGTGACTCACTTGGTTTTTCCTGCCCGTCCTGCAGCTGGGAGACGAAGAGCAGCGGGTCGGACTGCAGCGCCGGGCTGCAGAGCTGCAGCACCGCCAGGACGACAGTGACACACCACCTCATCTGGACACAGAGAAAACACAACCGGTGTGTCGGCATCAGGGTTTGGTTAGAATAGGTTACATTTAGTGATAGTATATTTAATTAAGGATTATTTATTTATTAATTTGTTTTTATTTGAGCAGATTTCAGGCACAAAAACAAGTTCAATCTCTTAATATCCAGTTTCCATTAAATTTGCCTTGACAACTTTAAGAATAAAAAAATAATTTTGTCCCGCTGTGTGAGATACAGTTTATTATTTTCTGAAGCAACTCTTTTCATTGGGGTTTTCAACTTCGAAACAAATAAGGAATGTCTTGGTGGAGCACATGAAAAAATGGAACATGGACATTCCCATACCTCTTCCTTTCTCCCTTTAACTGGGACATTTTAGAAACGCGGAACAACGGACCACTTCTTTACCCTTGCAAGGATCCTGGAGGGGGCCTGGGAGTATGCCCATCCAGTCTACATGAGTTTTGTGGATTTGGAGAAGGCGAATGACCGGGTCCCCCGGGAGATCATGTGGGAGGTGCTGCGGGAGTATGGGGTAAGGGGGTCACTTCTTGGGGCCATCCAATCTCTGTAAGAGCAAGAGCTGTGTCCGGGTTCTCGGCAGTAAGTCGGATTTGTTCCCGGTGGGGGTTGGTCTTCGCCAGGGCTGCGCTTTGTCACCAATCCTGTTTGTTATATTCATGGCCAGGATAGCGAGGCATAGTCGTGGTGGGGTGGGGTTGCAGCTTGGTGGGCTGGGGATCTCATCACTGCTTTTTGCAGATGATGTGGTCCTGATAGCACCATCGGTCTGTGACCTTCAGCACTCACTGGATCAGTTCGCAGCCGAGTGTGAAGCGGTTGGGATGAGAATCAGCCTCCAGGTAGGGAATGAGCCCTTACCTCAAGTGAAGGAGTTCCTCCTAAGTACCTCTGGGTCTTGTTTGCGAGTGAGGGGACAATGGAGTGTGAGATTGGCCAGAGAATTGGAGCAGCGGGGGCGGTATTGCACTCGCTTTGTCTCACTGTTGTGACAAAACGGGAGCTGAGCCGGAAGGCAAAGCTCTGGATCTACCGGTCAATCTTCGTTCCTACCCTCACCTATGGTCATGAAGGATGGGTCGTGACCGAAAAAACGAGAACGCGGGTACAAGCGGCCGAAAAGGGTTTCCTTAGAAAGGTGACTGGTGTCTCCCTTAGAGACAGGGTGAGAAGCTCAGTCATCCGTGAGGAGCTCGGAGTAGAGCCGCTGCTCCTTTGCATAGAAAGGAGCCAGTTGAGGTGGTTCGGGCATCTGGTAAGGATGCCCCCTGGGCGCCTCCCCTGGGAGGTGTTCCAGGCACGTCCAGCTGGGAAGAGACCTCGTTGTAGACCCAGGACTAGGTGGAGACATTATATCTCCACACTGGCCTGGGAACGCCTCGGGATCCCCCAGTCAGAGCTGGTTAATGTGGCCCAGGAAACGGAAGTTTTGGGTCCCCTACTGAAGCTGCTGCCCCCGCGACCCGACCCCGGATAAGCGGTTGAAGATGAGAGATGACATGAGATTTTAGAAACACGTTAGGGGAAAATGGATGTGCAGTGAATTTAATTTCTTACTAAACATCCTGATCAACCAAAGCCCATGTTTCTTTCCATAAATTTAGAGATGACAATAATTTAATTTATTGCAAATTCAGTTGGGATGAACATGAAAAGTTAATGAACAAGAAAGACAGAATGAAAGAAAAAAAATATTTTAACAATAAAAAATGTAAAGTTAATGGTGGAAGTACAAAAGGTTTAATTGGTCAATTGTATTTTTATATTTTACATTTAAACCAATAGGCTACTTGAGAGTTAGCTCCATGTTATTGAAGCATTTTACTGAAGTTTACTAAATCTGGTCAAATTTATCTTCGGACTCCGTCAATGACAAATACAATTTCGCCAGATGCATCATTAACATCTTTAAAAAGCTATGAATGAAGCGCGTGAATATTTATGGCTGCACCTTTGAGAACATTCATGTCTCTTTTATTTGATAATCATGCTCCTTTGTTGACATGTGATTTTTGTTACTAGGGTGAAGAACACTTAAGAGACACACAAGCAAAATTCTGGTATGTGTTGTAATTCCTCCTGTTGCCTACAGAGGACGATAAAGATCAGATATTGTGTAAAGCTCCTTTAAAAAGTTTTGGGGTTTTGAGTGTCAGAGTTTCTCGGAGCAGGAAAAAAACATTTTTCGGTAAAACGCGAGTTAAAGAATCTTACATTTTAGTTGGACCCAAAAATTTCGCATACAAATTTGCTTCAGATTCTTCTTGAAATATTCTCAAATGTAGGGTCATTGAAAGACTTTTACGAAAGAAAAATTGAGCAATTTTAGTAAAGAAACACATATTTACAGAATCATATAATAAACTGTTCATGGTGATGCAACAAAAGATCCACAAACATGCAGAGTAAAGAAAGTTGTAAGTGAACAAACAAGTCACCAGTTGCTGCCTATGTGACAGAAGTGTCAGAAGTATTAATATTGATTTATCAATCACTATTTTCTTGAAAACAAGTTGTATTTTCTTCAGATTATTCAACTGATTTAGATTCATTTATTAATTGATAATCAATCAGGTGAACAGAAATAGTTTTTACCTCGTCAGGTTCTTCCTGCAGTGACGCCGTCTGCAGTGTGCAGAGATTTAAAAACTCCCGACGGACTTATGACTTGTGACCTATGACCCCCCAATAAAAGAGGAGCGCGAGCTGCCAGTGTTTACAATCAACTCTAAACCTGATGTGAAATAAATAATTACACACAATCCCTCTGAACATTTAATTTATTTTCCAGATCAACAGGGACTCTTCAAATTAAAATCAGTTTTCCATGATCGTCTGGATTCGAAATCAGCAAAAATGTTTTTCACCACTGTTAGTTTGTTTGTCAGCAGAATCACACAAAAACGACAGATTTCCAGTAAACTTGGTGGAAGGACGGAACACGTGCCAAGAAAGAATCCATTGAATTTTGGCAAGGATCGGGACAAAGGGGCGGAGCCAGTAATTATTTTTGAATCACTTTTTGCGAATAACGCAACTTTGCGCGTCTTCTTGCTTCTTTTGCATTGACTTTGTATGTAATCTCAGTGTGCGAAAAATTTGTGTCACGTTTGGTTATTTCCTTGTCAAACCTCAAGCAGCCACAGAGTCTCCGGTGAAGGTTGTCATGTTGTTTCCACATGACACCTACCTTGTCCTTGACCAGCAATCCTCCGCCTGCAGCTCTGCCGGATCGGAATCAGTACGCATGTTGATAACGATAACAGATATTGATCTTTGGGTCAGAGAGCAGCCTCCGATACTCTTTGCCTGTATTCAACGTCCCGTATCTATCAGGGCATTAGAGGATTGCATGATGTCCAAAGTGCTCCATCAATGACGAGATACTGTATGTTCAGATAAGCTTGGACTGCGAACAAAGGGATCGAGATCTTCTGTAATAAGGCCTCATTGAATGAGACGGTCCATGTTGCGTAATGTCGCCGCCGGGCTGCCAAGATTAAACCTGGAGGAGATGCAGCTCGCTTGACACTATCGTTGAAAAATCGCTGATGTCACGGCCGGCCGCACGCGTCCTTGAGACGGAAGGTTAGAATGAGTTTATTTATTTAAGTCTCAACGAGGTCAAACTGCTCCGGAATCTGAGAGTCAGTGAGGATGGTTAACTTTATGATCTCAGTTGTACCTGAAATATAGGCAACACGAACATCTTCTAAACATGCAATGTAATTTGCATTTGATTTGCCTGAAGGCCAATTTGCCCTTGTTTGTTTGTTCGTTTGTCTGTCAGGAGGTTTTGTACAAAATCTACTTTAGCCTACAGATTTCCACGAAACTTGACCTCGTCAGTCAGGGGTGTAGCACCAAATTCTGGGCCCTATACATAAGCAGTCTCTGTGGGGCCCTCCGCAGCTATGATGCTGATTAATTTATAATACTATGTGTTCTAATAGTAACTAGCTAGCTTACTCTTACTGTATTCAGGTAATACAAGTTACAGTTAGCTAGCTAGCAATAGCAGCTGCGTCGATCTCAGCTAGGTGGCTGCTAACTAGCTGTCATATAAGGAGTTTGCTAATAGCTAGTTGTTCTCACTTGGTTTGTTTTTCTTCTCTGTCCCCTTCTGCTACCCAGACTTTACTTTTTTTAAACAAAACATTTAATATAAAATTTGCTTTAACCGCAGTGAACTGATTAAAGAACCTTCATTATGCATTTGCCCTCAATATATTAAAATATACGTTGTGTTTTTTGTTTATTTAACTGGACTTTTAAAACCGTAGGTCCGTTCGAGAGCCTTAATGTCACTGTAGTTCTTTTTCAGGCACTTTATGACACTTGATATGTTTAATAAGAGTATCCCTCTTGGATTAAGGATTATTAGGGCCCGAGCACCGAGGTGCGCGGACCTGGGGCATTGCATGCACCAGGGCCGCATGCACCAGAGGTGCAAGGCCCTATTGTTTCCGTAAGGATTATTAGGGCCCGAGCACCGAGGTGCGCGGACCTGGGGCATTGCATGCACCAGGGCCGCATGCACCGAGGTGCAAGGCCCTATTGTTTCCGTAAGGATTATTATTATTATTCTTATTATTCTTATTCAGCATCGCTCACTCATTTTACACCCTGTTCCCATATACGCAAATACGTGAAAATTGGCACACACGTTAAGAACTGCTCCCGCTACTCAGGCCCAGAGGCCCGGCGCTGGGTGTGGCCCAGGGCCTCCACAGCGCCCCCTGGAAAAATCAGCAGGTATAGGAAAAAAAAATTTGGCATATCCTACATAAATGAAATTTGGGAGGCAGATACATCTTGTCGGTACTGACAAAAAACCTCTTGGCAAAATTTCCTATGACCAACAGGAAGTCGGCCATTTTGTTTCAAAATCCATATTTCACATGCCATATTTTAATGAACTACTCCTGCAAATTTCACATGAGCAACTTCAAATTTGTTGTGTGTCATCTAAAGACCCATGGGATGAAACAATATCAAAAGCTTGAGTGTACGTCAGAGGCCCATGCTGTGACGGCTTGGCGAAAATTTGGCGAATTTCGATCCCTCGCCATGAAAACGGAAGTCGCTCGTAATCGAAGGTACATGCTCCGAACGAACCCAAACTTCTCAGGCATGATAACAATCTCGCCCTGAACAGATTGCCATGTCAATATTGGACATAGGTCATAGCGCCACCTACTGGCAACAGGAAGTAACATGTGTGTACACTTTTACGCCCTCTGTCTTATAGGTTGACCACATCATCATCAAATTTGGTCAGCTAAGTTGTAAGAAGTTGCTAACGTGGTACTATGAAATTGGTGACCACATGTCAAACGCTGTCGCCATGGTGACGCCTTGTTCGCCATAAAATACGAATACATATTTGAGGCACTTATGATAATTTGTTTGTCACGAAACTTGGCAGACATGTTCAGAGTGGCAAAGCGATATGTCCGATATGTGTCTTTTGTCCAATTGTGTCAAAATGGCTCCATAGCGCCCCCTAGAACACTTAAAAGTCAATTTTAACACCTTCAAATTTGACATAGAAAAACCAAATTCGGTCAGCTCATGTACCTTCCGACGACCTACCAAAAAGCCTCTTGGAGCAATTAGCTCCGCCCAACCGGAAGTCAGCCATTTTGGATTTTACCTTGGCGTAGGTGGCGAACGGAAGGCGACGTACTTTGACGAACTCCTCCTAGGCGGTTATTCGGATCCACCTCAAACTTTAGCAACGCGTAAAGGAGGCCTTCCGGATCAAACGATATCAAAAGATGTACTACACATCGAAAGGCGTGGCCGCGGTGAAGCGTGATTCGCCATGAACAGGAAGTTGCTCCAAATCAAAGGTACATGGTCTAATCTGATCCAAACTTCTCAGGCATGATAACAGTCCCGCCCTCAACACATTTACATGTCATAATTGAACAAAAGTAATAGCGCCCCCTAATGGTAATAGGAAGTTTGAAATTCTTCTTTTACGTCCTGTGCCTCGCAGGTTCAATGGAGAAACCTCAAATTTGGTCAGCGTAGTTGTGAGACGTGGCTGATATTGTACTGTGAAATTTTTGACCATGTGTCAAACGCTGTTGCCATAGTGACGCCCGGTTCGCCATCAAATACCGATACATGTTTGAGGCACTTATGATGCTTTGTTTCTCACGAAACATGGCAGACATGTTCAGAGTGGCAAGTCGATATGTCCGATATGTGTCTTTTGTCAAATTATGTCAAAATGGCTCCATAGCGCCCCCTACAACATTTCAAAGTCATGGCCACCGCCTTTAAATTTGACGTAGATGAACGAAATTCGGTCGGCTAGTGTATCTTCCAACGACCTACAAAAAAGCCTCTTGGAGCAATTAGCTCCGCCCAACCGGAAGTCAGCCATTTTGGATTTTACCTTGGCGTAAGCAGTGAACGGAAGGTGACGCACATTGATGAACTCCTCTTAGGCGGTTATTCGGATCTGCCTCAAACTTTAGCAACGCGTAGAGGAGGCATCCCTGATCAAACGATATCAAAAGATTTAGTCTACATCAAAAGGCGTGGCCGTGGTGAAGCGTGATTCGCCATGCACAGGAAGTTGCTCCAAATCAAAGGTACATGGTCTGATCTGATCCAAACTTCTCAGGCATGATAACAGTCCCACCCTCAACACATCTAAAATGTCATAATCTAACACAAGTCATAGCGCCACCTAATGGTAACAGGTCGTTAGAAATTTGACTTTTACTTCCTCTGCCTGGCAGGTTCACTGGAGAAAATTCAAATTTGGTTGACTTAGTTGTGAGACAAGGCTGATATTGTACTGTGAAAGTTTTGACCGTGTGTCGACCGTGAGTCAACCTTTTTGATGTTTCGACCTGTAGTCTGTCAGTGCCACGAACTGAACCCGCCGGGAAGACGGCATTTTCAAAATGAGGACGCGGGGAAGAGAAATCGGCGCGTCCCGACCGGCCGTCGCGAGACTCGGCGGACGCGTCGAGAGCGGCTGCCGGCGCGTCCCCGACGGCGAGAGTGCGAGGGCCCGATCATCGCTGCTCGCAGCTTTAATTAGGGCCCGAGCACCGAGGTGCGCGGACCTGGGGCATTGCATGCACCAGGGCCGCATGCACCGAGGTGCAAGGCCCTATTGTTTCCGTAAGGATTATTATTAGGGCCCGAGCACGAGGTGCGCGGACCTGGGGCATTGCATGCACCAGGGCCGCATGCACCGAGGTGCAAGGCCCTATTGTTTCCGTAAGGATTATTATTATTATTCTTATTCAGCATCGTTCACTCATTTTACACCCTGTTCCCATATGCGAAAACGGATGAAAATTGGCACACACGTCAGAAACTGCTCCCGCTACTCAGGCCTAGAGGCCCGGCACTGGGTGTGGCCCAGGGGCTCCACAGCGCCCCCTGGAAAAATCAGCAGGTATAGGAAAAAAAAATTTGGAGTATCCTACATAAATGAAATTTGGGTGGCAGATACATCTTGTCGGACCTGACAAAAAACCTCTTGGCAAAATTTCCTATGACCAACAGGAAGTCGGCCATTTTGTGTCAAAATCCATATTTCACGTGCCATATTTTAATGAACTACTACTACAAATTTCACATGAGCTACTTCAAATTTGTCGTGTGTCATCTAAAGACCCATGGGATGAAACGATATCAAAAGCTTGAGTGTACGTCAGAGGCCCATGCTGTGACGGCGTGGCGAAAATGTGGCGAATTTCGATCCCTCGCCATGAAAATGGAAGTCGCTCGTAATCGAAGGTACATGCTCCGATCGGACCCAAACTTCTCAGGCATGATAACAGTCTCGCCCTGAACAGATTACCATGTCAATATTGGACATAGGTCATAGCGCCACCTACTGGCAACAGGAAGTAACATGTGTCTACACTTTTACGCCCTCTGTCTTATAGGTTGACCACATCATCGTCAAATTTGGTCAGCTAAGTTGTAAGAAGTTGCTAACGTGGTACTATGAAATTTGTGACCATATGTCAAACGCTGTCGCCATGGTGACGCCTTGTTCGCCATAAAATACGAATACATATTTGAGGCACTTATGATGCTTTGTGTCTCACGAAACTTGGCAGACATGTTCAGAGTGGCAAGACAATATGTCCGATATGTGTCTTTTGTCCAATTGTGTCAAAATGGCTCCATAGCGCCCCCTACAAAACTTAAAAGTCAATTATCCCACCTTTAAATTTGACGTAGAAGAACCAAATTCGGTGGGCTCATGTACCTCCCGACGACCTACGAAAAAGCCTCTTGGAGCAATTAGCTCCGCCCAACCGGAAGTCCGCCATTTTGATTTTACCTTGGCGTAAGGGGCGAACGGAAGGCCTCGTACTTTCGCGAACTCCTCCTAGGCGGTTCATGGGATCCGCCTCAAACTTGGGCAACGCGTAGAGGAGGCCTTCCGGATCAAACGATATCAAAAGATTTTGTCTAAATCGAAAGGCGTGGCCGCGGTGAAGCGTGATTCGCCATGAACAGGAAGTTGCTCCAAATCAAAGGTACATGGTCTAATCTGATCCAAACTTCTCAGGCATGATAACAGTCCCGCCCTGAAAACATCTTCATGTCAATATTGGACATAAGTCATAGCGCCACCTAATGGTGATAGGAAGTTTGAAATTCTTCTTTTATGTCCTCTGCCTCGCAGGTTCACTGGAGCAACCTCAAATTTGGTCAGCTTAGTTGTGAGACATGGCTGATATGATACTTTGAAAATTTTGACCATGTGTCAAACGCTGTTGCCATGGTGACGCCCTGTTCGCCATCAAATACGTTACATATTTGAGGCACTTATGATAATTTGTTTGTCACGAAACTTGGCAGACATGTTCAGAGTGGCAAGACAATATGTCCGATATGTGTCTTTTGTCCAATTGTGTCAAAATGGCTCCATAGCGCCCCCTACAAAACTTAAAAGTCAATTATCGCACCTTTAAATTTGACGTAGAAGAACTAAATTCGGTCGGCTCATGTACCTCTCGACGACCTACCAAAAAGCCTCTTGGAGCAATTAGCTCCGCCCAACCGGAAGTCAGCCATTTCGGATTTTACCTTGGGGTAAGCAGTGAACGGAAGGTGACGTTCTTTGACGAACTCCTCCTAGGCGGTTATTCGGATCCGCCTCAAACTTTAGCAACGCGTAGAGGAGGCCTTCCGGATCAAACGATATCAAAAGATTTACTCCACATCGAAAGGCGTGGCCGCGGTGAGGCGTGATTCACCATGAACAGGAAGTTGCTCCAAATCAAAGCTACATGGTCTAATCTGATCCAAACTTCTCAGGCGTGATAACAGTCCCACCCTAAACACATCTACATGTCAATATTGGACATAAGTCATAGCGCCACCTAATGGTGATAGGAAGTTTGAAATTCTTCTTTTACGTCCTCTGCCTCGCAGGTTCACTGGAGAAACCTCAAATTTGGTCAGCTTAGTTGTGAGACATGGCTGATATTGTACTGTGAAATTTTTGACCATATGTCAAACGCTGTTGCCATGGTGACGCCCTGTTCGCCATCAAATACGTTACATATTTGAGGCACTTATGATGCTTTGTTTCTCATGAAACTTGGCAGACATGTTCAGAGTGGCAAGACAATATGTCTGATATGTGTCTTTTGTCCAATTGTGTCAAAATGGCTCCATAGCGCCCCCTACAACATTTCAAAGTCAATTCTAACGCCTTTAAATTTGACTTAGAAGAACCAAATTCGGTCGGCTCATGTACCTCCCGACGACCTACCAAAAAGCCTCTTGGAGCAATTAGCTCCGCCCAACCGTAAGTCAGCCATTTTGGATTTTACCTTGGGGTAAGCAGTGAACGAAAGGCGACGCACTTTGACGAACTCCTCCTACGGGACACGGGTAAGGGAATTTTCCGATTCGTGGCTGAGAATGAATGGGCATTTTCCTGCCATTGGTCAAAGGTCGTCACAATGGACTTGCGTCCCTGTTAGGGTGTCATATGGCTGTGACTAAGATCACGAATTGGACGCAAAGTGTGCTGAAGCCACTGCGCCTGTCGGTGGCGCTATCACTCCTTTCTGGGCTGGGGGGGGGGGCCCCGGGTATTGCCGTTGGACACAGGGGCCCCTACCACTTCCCTAACTCGTACACCTGTCCAACTGATGGACCTTTTTGTCCACTTCATTCACTTTGTAAATTTTTGGGTGTCCGCTTCGTGGTACATTTGTCGACATCGCAGAACTTGTCATGGTAGTACAGTACGGTACAGTAAATATGTCCAATCGGAGGAATATTTGTCCACTCTGGGTAAATGGCCCCCTTTTGCCCAAAACTCGCTTACCGACTCTGGGGCGGGGTACCAGGGGCCCCCGGGGCCCCCGGGGGCCAAAAGTCCAATTAGCCCAGAACTCACTTGCCGACATCGGGGGGGAGAGGCCTGAGGGGGGCCCGGGAGTACCAGGGGCCCCCGGGGGCCAAAAGTCCAATTAGCCCAGAACTCACTTGCCGACATCGGGGGGAGAGGCCTGAGGGGGGCCCGGGAGTACCAGGGGCCCCCGGGGGCCAAAAGTCCAATTAGCCCAGAACTCACTTGCCGACATCGGGGGGAGAGGCCTGAGGGGGGCCCGGGAGTACCAGGGGCCCCCGGGGGCCAAAAGTCCAATTAGCCCAGAACTCACTTGCCGACACCGGGGGCTTGGGCACAAGGGGCCCCCGGGGGCCACCGGGGGCCAAGAGTCCAATCGGCCCAAAACTCACTTGCCGACTTTGGGAGGAGGGCCCGAGGGGTGCCGGGGGGTACCCCAGGGGTACCAGGGGCCCCCAGGGGGTACCTGGGGGCCCCTGGGGTAGGTTGCACTTCCACCGAGTGGACATGTTCCCCCCACTGAGGAGGACTGTGCTGGCCGGGTGGAAAAGACCACCTTGCCTTTGTCCAGTTGGAATACCCTGACCTCAGCTCTAAGGTATTTTGAAGTGTACGTACACTTCGCCGCCTATTTTTAGGACCCCCGGGGAGCCGGGCAAGGGGGGGTTGGGGACGTCCACTCCGCGACATGGGCCGCTTCTTGCCACTGGACGGTTTCCGGAGCCCGCTTCCCTAGGGTGGGGAAGAGAAATCGTCGCGTCCCGACCGGCCGTCGCGAGACCCGGCGGACGCGTGGAGAGCGGCTGCCGGCGCGTCCCCGACGGCAAGAGTGCGAGGGCCCGATCATCGCTGCTCGCAGCTTTAATTATTATTCTTATTATTCTTATTCAGCATCGCTCACTCATTTTACACCCTGTTCCCATATACGCAAATACGTGAAAATTGGCACACACGTTAAGAACTGCTCCCGCTACTCAGGCCCAGAGGCCCGGCGCTGGGTGTGGCCCAGGGCCTCCACAGCGCCCCCTGGAAAAATCAGCAGGTATAGGAAAAAAAAATTTGGCATATCCTACATAAAGGAAATTTGGGAGGCAGATACATCTTGTCGGTACTGACAAAAAACCTCTTGGCAAAATTTCCTATGACCAACAGGAAGTCGGCCATTTTGTGTCAAAATCCATATTTCACGTGCCATATTTTAATGAACTACTCCTACAAATTTCACATGAGCAACTTCAAATTTGTCGTGTGTCATCTAAAGACCCTTGGGATGAAACGATATCAAAAGTTTGAGTGTACGTCAGAGCCCCCCGCTGTGACGGCGTGGCGAAAATGTGGCGAATTTCGATCCCTCGCCATGAAAACGGAAGTCGCTCGTAATCGAAGGTACATGCTCCGAGCGGACCCAAACTTCTCAGGCATGATAACAGTCTCGCCCTGAACAGATTGCCATGTCAATATTGGACATAGGTCATAGCGCCACCTACTGGCAACAGGAAGTAACATGTGTGTACACTTTTACGCCCTCTGTCTTATAGGTTGACCACATCATCATCAAATTTGGTCAGCTAAGTTGTAAGAAGTTGCTAACGTGGTACTATGAAATTTGTGACCATATGTCAAACGCTGTCGCCATGGTGACGCCTTGTTCGCCATAAAATACGAATACATATTTGAGGCACTTATGATGCTTTGTGTCTCACGAAACTTGGCAGACATGTTCAGAGTGGTACGTGGATATGTCCGATATGTGTCTTTTGTCCAATTGTGTCAAAATGGCTCCATAGCGCCCCCTACAACACTTAAAAGTCAATTATCCCACCTTTAAATTTGACGTAGAAGAACCAAATTCGGTGGGCTCATGTACCTCCCGACGACCTACGAAAAAGCCTCTTGGAGCAATTAGCTCCGCCCAACCGGAAGTCCGCCATTTTAATTTTACCTTGGCGTAAGGGGCGAACGGAAGGCGAAGTACTTTGACGAACTCCTCCTAGGCGGTTATTCGGATCCGCCTCAAACTTTAGCAACACGTAGAGGAGGCCTTCCGGATCAAACGATATCAAAAGATTTACTCCACATCGAAAGGCGTGGCCGCGGTGAAGCGTGATTCGCCATGAACAGGAAGTTGCTCCAAATCAAAGGTACATGGTCTAATCTGATCCAAACTTCTCAGGCATGATAACAGTCCTACCCTAAACACATCTACATGTCAATATTGGACATAAGTCATAGCGCCACCTAATGGTAACAGGAAGTTTGAAATTGTACTTTTACGTCCTCTGCCTTGCAGGTTCACCGGAGCAACCTCAAATTTGGTCAGCGTAGTTGTGAGACATGGCTGATATTGTACTGTGAAAGTTTTGACCATGTGTCAAACGCTGTTGCCATGGTGACGCCCTGTTCGCCATCAAATACGAATACATGTTTGAGGCACTTGGGATGATTTGTGTCTCACGAAACTTGGCAGGCATGTTCAGAGTGGCAAGACAATATGTCCAATATGTGTCTTTTGTCCAGTTGTGTCAAAATGGCTCCATAGCGCCCCCTACCTCATTTAAAATTCAATTATCCCACCTTTAAATTTGACGTAGAAGAACCAAATTCGGTCGGCTCATGTACCTCCCGACGACCTACCAAAAAGCCTCTTGGAGCGATTAGCTCCGCCCAACTGGAAGTCAGCCATTTTGGATTTTACCTTACCCCTATTGGATTTTATTTTATCCCTAAGCAGTGAACGGAAGGCGACGCACTTTGACAAACTCCTCTTAGGCGGTTATTCGGATCTGTCTCAAACTTTAGCAACACGTAGAGGAGGCCTCCCTGATCAAACGATATCAAAATATTTAGTCTACATCGAAAGGCGTGGCCGTGGTGAAGCGCGATTCGCCATGAACAGGAAGTTGCTCCAAATCAAAGGTACATGGTCTGATCTCATCCAAACTTCTCAGGCATGATAACAGTCCCACCCTCAACACATTTACATGTCATAATTGAACAAAAGTAATAGCGCCACCTAATGGTAACAGGTCGTTAGAAATTTGACTTTTACTTCCTCTGCCTGGCAGGTTCACTGGAGAAAACTCAAATTCGGTCGGCTTAATTGTGAGACAATGCTGATACTGTACTGTGAAAGTTTTAACCGTGTGTCAACCGGAAGTCGACCGTTTTTATTTTTCAACCTGAAGTCTGTCGGTGACACGAACTGAACCCGTCGGGAAGACGGCATTTTCAAAGTGAGGACACGGGGAAGGGAAATCGGCGCGTCCCGACCGGCCGTCGCGAGACTCGGCGGACGCGTGGAGAGCGGCTGCCGGCGCGACCCCGACGGCGAGAGTGCGAGGGCCCGATCATCGCTGCTCGCAGCTTTAATTATTATTATTCTTGTTCAGCATCGTTCACTCATTTATACGGCACTTCCCATATACGAAAACTCTTGAAAATTGGCACACACGTCAGAAACTGCTCCCGCTACTCAGGCCCAGAGGCCCGGCACTGGGTGTGGCCCAGGGGCTCCACAGCGCCCCCTGGAAAAATCATCAGGTATAGGAAAAAAAATTTCGGCATATCCTACAAAAATGAAATTTGGGAGGCTGATACATGTTGTCGGGACTGACAAAAAACCTCTTGGCAAAATTTCCTGTGACCAACAGGAAGTCGGCCATTTTGTGTCAAAATCCATGTTTCACGTGCTATATTTTAATGAACTACTCCTACAAATTTCACATGAGCAACTTCAAATTTGTCGTGTGTCATCTAAAGACCCATGGGATGAAACGATATCAAAAGCTTGAGTGTACGTCAGAGGCCCATGCTGTGACGGCGTGGCGAATATGTGGCGAATTTCGATCCCTCGCCATGAAAATGGAAGTCGCTCGTAATCGAAGGTACATGCTCCGATCGGAACCAAACTTCTCAGGCATGATAACAATCTTGCCCTGAACAGATTGCCAGGTCAATATTGGACATAGGTCATAGCGCCACCTACTGGCAACAGGAAGTAACAAGTGTCTACACTTTTACGCCCTCTGTCTTATAGGTTAATCACATCATCGTCAAATTTGGTCAGCTAAGTTGTAAGAAGTTGCTAACGTGGTACTATGAAATTTGTGACCATATGTGAAACGCTGTCGCCATGGTGACGCTTTGTTCGCCATCAAATACGAATACATATTTGAGGCACTTATGATGCTTTGTTTCTCACGAAACTTGGCAGACATGTTCAGAGTGGCAAGACAATATGTCCGATATGTGTCTTTTGTCCAATTGTGTCAAAATGGCTCCATAGCGCCCCCTACAACACTTAAAAGTCAATTATCCCACCTTTAAATTTGACGTAGAAGAACCAAATTCGGTGGGCTCATGTACCTCCCGACGACCTACGAAAAAGCCTCTTGGAGCAATTAGCTCCGCCCAACCGGAAGTCCGCCATTTTGATTTTACCTTGGCGTAAGGGGCGAACGGAAGGCGTCGTACTTTCGCGAACTCCTCCTAGACGGTTCATCGTATCCGCCTCAAACTTGGGCAACGCGTAGAGGAGGCCTTCCAGATCAAACGATATCAAAAGATTTACTCCACATCGAAAGGCGTGGCCGCGGTGAAGCGTGATTCGCCATGAACAGGAAGTTGCTCCAAATCAAAGGTACATGGTCTAATCTGATCCAAACTTCTCAGGCATGATAACAGTCCCGCCCTGAACACATCTTCATGTCAATATTGGACATAAGTCATAGCGCCACCTAATGGTGATAGGAAGTTTAAAATTGTACTTTTACGTCCTCTGCCTCGCAGGTTCACTGGAGCAACCTCAAATTTGGTCAGCTTAGTTGTGAGACATGGCTGATATGATACTGTGAAAATTTTGACCATATGTCAAATGCTGTTGCCATGGTGACGCCCTGTTCGCCATCAAATACGTAACATATTTGAGGCACTTATGATGCTTAGTTTCTCACGAAACTTGGCAGACATGTTCAGAGTGGCAAGTTGATATGTCCGATATGTGTCTTTTGTCCAATTGTGTCAAAATGGCTCCATAGCGCCCCCTACAACATTTCAAAGTCATGGCCCCCGCCTTTAAATTTGACGTAGATGAACGAAATTCGGTCGGCTAGTGTATCTTCCTCCGACCTACAAAAAAGCCTCTTGGAGCCATTAGCTCCGCCCAACCGGAAGTCAGCCATTTTGGATTTTATATGACTAAACATGGAAAATCAAAGGTGTCGTACTTTTACCACCTCCTCCTTGGCCGTTAATCGAAACCACCTCAAACTTGGGCGACGCGTAGATGAGACCTTCCCGATCAAACTCCCCATAGGGTTTTATAGTCTACGACGAAAGGTGCGGGCGCAGCGGAGCGCGATTCGCCACGAAACGTGAGGTGTTTTTTCACTGTGTCGGGGATGCTTCTACAGGCACGAAACACAGCACACATATTACAAAAGAGGACAGGTTCGATCGGACATGAGTTTTGAGTTCGGCCGTTGCAAAGCAGCTCCTTAGCGCTCCTTACAACACAAAAAAACCAAGCCACCCGCGCGTATGAAATATCCCCGGCGAACGTATCTACAGGCTGAAGTCTGTCGGTGCCACGAACCGAACCCGCCGGGAAACGGCATTTTCAAAGTGAGGACACGGGGAAGAGAAATCGGCGCGTCCCGACCGGCCGTCGTGAGACTCGGCGGACGCGTGGAGAGCGGCTGCCGGCGCGTCCCCGACGGCGAGAGTGCGAGGGCCCGATCATCGCTGCTCGCAGCTTTAATTATTATTATTCTCCTTCCCACTTGAGCAAATGTTTCACTCATTTCGCATGCATGAAAACTCAACAAAATTTGTGTAATTAATCTTATGAATGGGCGTTTCAAAACGCTTTGTTATAATTCTATTCTAAGAAAAGGTAAATTCATATTAATGTTTGATGTTTTGAATAGACAATGTTTATCTGCGTAGTAGATGAATGACAGATAAATGCAGTGGACAAACAACACAATACTTTATTCTGAAATGTAGGGAAGTTAAACTCTTCCAAGTTAGAAATGCTCAAGTAAAGTCAAAAACAGATCCACTGTCTACATGTTGTATGTTGTATGTGTGTTAAGTCATGACAGGTCATTTTTCATCAGTTCCATGTGCTGGTGCAGAGATTGTAAAGACAATGGAAGAGGATTTAAAAACATGTACACGTCTTTTTATTTATTGAGACACTTTTAAATTTTCAACATAACAAACATCAGATGCTTGAGAAGTATTCTCTAGGTGTCGCCGTCAGTCTGTCACGGACACGGTTTGGCGTCGGCCACAGGTTCGCAGCGGTCCACCACGGCCCGCACCTCTCCGATCTGGACTCCGTCGTACGTCCCGGAGATGGACGTCCACTGGGTCTCTCCGTCGCGGTAGGTGCGGCTGAGTCGAGCCGTGTAGGGGATGTCGGCTTTGATCTTGCGTCCCTCCATGCGGACTCTGCAGGAGTGGTTCGGCGGGACGGTGAGCTCCACGGACACAGAGTGGCTGAGCGACTCCACTATGGTGGTTCCCCTGGAGAACTGCAGCGTCTTCTCGCCGCCCAGCTCGATGCCGCCGGAGCCAATGAAGGGGATTTTAGCGGTGATGCTGCCTGTGATGCCGAGCATGGTGGATCGACCGATGTTCCACGTGGTCTCCACCTCGGTTGTCTTAGAGATGGTGACTGTCTTCACCACCGCCTGGCACTCGTTGTTGGTGACCCCGGAGATACGCATGGTCTCAGGAGGATACTGGAAGATGGCGACCTCATCAATGGCGTACTTGACATTGCTGATGTCCTGGGTGTAGGCGTCCCTGTTGATGGTCAGGACCTGGTACTTCTTGTACCAGTACTCGTCGCCTTCCCACGGCAGGAAGAAGGCCTCAAACTGAGGAACGACCTTGCCGAGACCGTACTTGTTCTTCCCAACGTAGATGCCAACACCTGGGCAGGTTCTGACGGAATGCAGGGGCACTGAGCCGTAGGAACCTTCCTTCCACTCCAGGAACTCAAAGTTGTCTTTGTTGGCCAGGATCTGGAACTCAGGGGCGTAGTACTCATGGTCTCCATAGGGGTAGCGACAGTATGGGCCCAGGCTGGGGTTGTAAAAGCCGGCCTCGCACTTGTATTTGCAGACGTAGTCGGTGCGTTCGGTGTAGCCGTTGTAGATGGCAACGGCGCCGTTGGGCACCGAGCCGCCCCAGGTCAGCCACTCCAGGTTAACGTTATCGGCGAACATGAAGGAGGAAGGCAGGTCCTGCTGCTGCTCCAGGTCGGCGGGGGTGAGAGGAGCCGACGCCACATTGTTACCGGTGGGCTCAGGCTCCAGGCCTTCCAGCTCAGGGTTCAGTAAGGACGCTGTGTGAAAGACAAGTTCACAAGTCAAACAACACAGAACTTTATATCTAATGCAACTATCAGTAAAAACCAACTACTGTATCTGATGATGGACGACCCTGAACCCCCCTAAAAGGTCTACATCGCCCCTGGTGTCTGGCTGCAGTATAGCTCTTAAGCAGACGGGACATGGACCAAACCCAAAAAATCAAAGTACACGTTAAATTTTATTTTTCTCAAGATGGTTTCTGTCATTTTAGGTCGGTCTTTCTACACTGATGTATGTTCCATGTTTCATTTTAATAATTTGTTGCTGTAAGGGGGTGTGACCAGATGATTGACAGCTGAGATGGACTATTGATCGAGGTTCCCTGTGAAACACAAACCTCCCACCTCAACCTGATTATGTCCTCCCAAAAAAACAAAATCTGTGAAACGTTTACCTCTCCTGAGCTGTGAGCTCTTCTGCACGATGTCCTGCAGACTGGCCGAGGACAGAGCCAGCAGGGCCGACAGCAGCAACACGGACAGCTTCATCTGGATGCCAAACACAAGACCATTTCAGGGACACTCAGAAGTTCTGCTCAGCACATTTCAACCTTGTCAACAACAGAATAATTAGCAAACAGGATCCGAACTTCAAGAAACTTCAGACGTGAGAGTGGACGACGCATTTGCTTCCTTTGTGCTGAAGTCTGGAGACAAACGCACCAAGGCCCCGAGTTACTGTTCTGCCATCGGGTCGAACTACAGAGTCCCAGTGGTCCGGAAAAACGACAACATGTTTAATTCCCTTTGCGATCATCAGCAGCCAGGACAGATTGAAAATAGACTTTGTTTTCATCGGTTGTAGTTTTAACATTTCTCTTGTGGCTTTTGAAAGAGTTTATTCACTGTTGAGTCTCGTCAAAGGAAATTTTGTGGCCGACAGTTATTTTGCAAAAACAAGTGCGACATGAGTCTTTTCACGCATTTTGCACTGAAACAACACAAGTTACATATTCTGGAGATAATCCATTCTTGAAACTTCTTTTACAAAACAAAAGTGGAAATATTAAATCCTACTAAGAATATTGCGAACACATCACATCAGAGTGAAGGTGAAAAGACACTGAGCAGCACTCACCCTTCACAGTCGCTCCCCCACTAAGATCACCTCCTTGCGCCTTATGCTTTATATATCCTGGTTTATGACTCCGTCATAAAGTCGACTCTG